>NW_018233626.1:2111-5802 GCF_001263595.1 Phalaenopsis equestris
TATATATATATATATATATATATATGTAGGAATTAAAACATGCTTGCAGAGAGTACATGTTTGAAGTGTGTCTACCAAACCCTATGTCATATCTTGTGAGTCCAACTTGTCCATCTGTGGGGATGATTCCATCAAGAAAATCATAATATGTTCAAGTGTCCTCTGAGATTCCCAAATGATCATGAAAATGTCCTGGATCATACCCTAGACATTTCACAGCCCCTAAAATCATCTTGAGTTCATTTTGGTCTTATTATGTTGTTATGTGGTTCACCCAATTCATACCCTTATGCTCAATTAACCTTGATGTTTTGATTATCTCATTAAGTGGGGTAACTATCATTTGATGTTTCATTTACGAATTATACGGGTAAAGGCCCCTTAGGGGCAATTTGGCTTAATTAAAGAACTTAGCTAGTTTGATCTTATAAGAGGGGCATTTAGTGTTTTTAAAATGTATCAAATTAATTATAGTTCATTTTCTAAACCTCATTAAACAATATTTTGATTAAGCCTTATTCACTACTAAGCACTTAAAACTTAATGGGTAGATTTGTAATTTTAGAAAAATTTAAATATTTATGCACATAATGCTTATCAAGAATCATAAATTATTCTAAAAACCATTAATTTGGGTTTTAAATTAGTGGGCTATGATCTTCCAAAGTCAAAAACCTCACCACACTATCTCCTTATTTAGTTACTTTTCCAAATTTCATCAATTTGAGAAATTACAAATTTATCCTTAATGAGACCAAAGTTATATTGGTTGTTACCACTTATCCCTTTTATATTTCAATCATCTATACATGTCAATTAAGATCATCTTTTACCCATTTACTCTTCGGTTAGGCCTAAATATTAATTAAGTTTTAAATCCTAAAATTATCATCTTGCCCTTAGGGCCTTAACGCCTCATAATTCATCAAATTACACTCAAATGACTTTAAAATTTTTATTCTACCCAACTCATGGGTTAATTAAAACATAAGGGGAGAAAATGTCATTTTTTTGAGTTTATTTAATTTTAATAATTTTTTTAATGCAAAAATAGGGATTTTTAATGAAAATTTAATAACTCAACCAAAACTGAACTTCTGTTCATAAGAAAATTATTAGAGGTTCACCTAGGTTAAAGAACCTCCTTGACCAATTTTCATGATTTTTAAAGATTTAAATTAATTATTAGAATTATTTGTTTATTTTAAGTATTAATTAAATATAAAATATTAATTAAGTGTAAAATTATATTTTATATTTTTTCTTAAATCTCTCTAAAAATAGGGAACCCAAAGAAACAAATTTCTTTTTTTTATTTATATTTTAATTATTGGAATTATTTTAATGGAAAATTAGAGAAAATTCATTTTAACCTTTAAAAATTAATTTAAGTCTTCAAAAATCAATAACTTCACTTAGAAAATTAGGAAAATATTTTTAATTGCTTCCATGTGATTAGGAGGCCAAATGTGACATTTTGTTGAATTTTAATAATTTTATGATTTTATGATTTTTTATTTACTTTTTAATTATTTAAATATTTAAAAAAACTTTAAAAATGGAAATTTTACTTTAATTCCAATTTTATTTTTTTTAGATTCCTTAGATCACAGAGAACTCCCAAAACCAAATTTATAATTTTTTTATTGATATTTTAATTATTATAATTATTTTAATGCTAAAAATGTCATTTTACTTAAAAAAATCCAATTTAGCGTGTAAATCAATTCCAATTGACTTCAAATGTTTATGGGCAGTTTTTCTGACATTAAATTACAGTGGAGAATTATTTTATGCCATTTACATTTATAGTTATTCTAATTTAATTTTCTTTCATTGTTAGGGGGTTATTAATATTTTTCCTAGAGTCCTCTGATCACACTGAACCTATCAAAACAAAATTTCAAGTTTTTTGATTTATATTTTAATTATTATACTTATTTTACTAAAACAAATATGATATACTTGAAAAATAGAGAGATCTCTTCTCACCATGGAAAAATCATGGAAGATCCCTCATGACAGAATGAACCAAAACTCTATGAATCAAGTTATGTTGAAATGTTCATGCAAATGCAGAATAATAATGAGAAATACAATATTTAATAAGTTAAAAATCACGCATGCATCAAAGAGACATAAAATCAATTCCACATTATTTTCCTCTGTTCACTGAGCATGCCGGTATTTTTCTTTTATTTTTATAATTTTTCTACACCAATATATGGATTTTATAAGTTCTAAAATTTAATTAATTCAATTAATCCATATTTTTCTATTTAAACCACGTGGCACCACGCAATCCTCGGAATCTTCGAAGCCTCCACATGACGTCTTATGGTTTGACATCGTCATCTGAGTCAGCGCTAACTCAGACCTTTGTTCACACACCAAGAGCTCATCTAAAGCGATCTCATTCGTTCGTCTGATACACACGCAATCCAATGGCTCCTGGTTTTAGTCCCCATATCCTTTAGCCCGTAAACCGTCCACACTAAACCCCTAATTTCTCTTTCAATACTCAACCAAATCATCTCCATTTTATTTCTATAGACGCGCCTAGATTAGACATACACATCTATACGGTAAATCAAGTCCTAAATCAAGTTTATACGGATGGAGAATCAAAATAGGCTCAATTCCAGGGGAGAATTCAATACCTTTGCCCAAGAGGTGTGGCCTCAATTGGGTGCTTCCAGAAGCTTGAGTTTAGTCTAGGAAACTCCTAGATAAAGCATTGGGCTGTGGTGAATTGCCTAAGTATGAAATCGATTGAGGCCAATTTGGATTGTTGATCAAATTCTATGCTAGGGTGGTCTGGTGATGGGAGTTTCAGTGAGTAACTTCTTCTTTGGTTCTAGGGATGGTGTGGGTGAAGTTAATTTAGATTTTGTGGAGTTTGGAGGGGTGTCCTGTTTCGGGCTCAAATTAAGGTTAAGAAATTGGCTCTAGTTAATGGAGGAGAGAGCTTGGAAGGGGTTGGGTTGAGCTTAGGAAGGCTAGAGGAAGCTCTGAAATCAATTGGCCAGAGTCTCCCCAAGGTAATTATGCATCTCCCCTTTGGTCATAGAGGAGTGGGGTTTAAATAGAGGTGATTGTGGTGGCTATCATGGCTGACCAATGGGTGGAGAGTGATGCTTAGGTGGAGGGAAGAAGGGATCAAGTGTCCAATTGGGTTGGGAGTGGGTTCAATTTTGAGTTTTTGCCAAGGTAAAGCTCTTGGGTTTGGGTTTTCAGGCAGCCAAGGTGGTCGGCCGGCCTGCGTCAGGTCACAATCTAGTCCAGGGAAGTTAGGTCTTAGGTTAGGTGCAGTCAATTTGAAGTTGACATGTGTAAAGGTGATTAATTGAAATGGAAGGGACTTTGGGCTATGTTGGGTCAACCATGGGTCTAGCCTCATTGGAATGGGCTTGGGTGGTTTCCCATGGCTGACCAAAGTTAGGTGAGTCAGCTGAAATGGTGTGGAGAGGTCTCTATCCAAGGGATTTGACTAAGCATGGGTTAGAGTGTGTCATTAGAGTGGTTAAAAAATTTTTTAAGGAGGCTTGAAAGTGGCTCCTCCTTTTTCCATTAATAGCTTGGTGAGGAGGCGAAAGCTCATATGGCTCATCTATGGCTTGGGGATGGCTTCATGGCTTTTCCTTTTCTTGGTTAATTTGCATGAAAATTAATTTTTGGAATTTTTGCGATA
>NW_018233626.1:6584-7470 GCF_001263595.1 Phalaenopsis equestris
AATAAAGGGCTGATAGGGTTGGGGGTGTGTGAGAAAGTGTAGTGTTCAAGCTAGCATAACCAAGCCTAGACTACCCAGGGGTTAGCCCTAAGTCTTGAACATCCTATGGGAAACTCTCCTTAAGCTCCTCCATATTGACCCCACCTATTAAGTGCTAGAGGTTAGGACCAAATTGTGAAACTTCAAGTTGTGCAAAAGAAGAGTTTAGAATTTCTAATGGTAAACGTTCCTTTTCTAGTCCTCTAGGAATAGACAATAGGAAAGTACTTTGGCTAGACTCTAGGCTACTAAAGAGGAAAAACTAGACCTCAACCAAAAATGAGGTCAATGTCAATGATTGTTAATCAGACAACCATTTATTTGAAAAACTAACAAAACATATAAATAAATTACTATTTAATGAGTAGCTCAAATTAATATTTATATTTAGGGGTGTTTGTCTTGAGTTAAGATAAATCTATTTTTTAAATTCATTAAGAAATATATTTCTAAAGTTATCTACAACTGTAGTTACTCCAATCTTTTCATGGATTTATTTCTACGGATTTATTTGTTTCACGTTTTGTTTTCAACTTTAAAGCTAATCATAGAACTAAGCATTTGCATCTTTGTATCCCCTTGCCCAATTAATTGCACACCTCAAAATATTTTCTTACAAGAAGATATTTCATATAATATAAGGATTTTCACTATTTGTTCTATTGCAAAATCTAATTTCCATTGTCAAAATTTACTTTAAAATCTAATTTTCATTTCCAAAATGGAAATTCACTTTGAAATCTAATTTTCATGGCCACAATTCCCATTTTGGCAATGCAAATTAGATTTCAAAGTGAGAAACTAGATATTCGAAGTGAATTTCCATTTTAGGAATGGAAACTAGATA
>NW_018233627.1:0-234 GCF_001263595.1 Phalaenopsis equestris
TGGCATGTTTGTAAAAATTGAAGTTTAGGTGTTAGTCATGAAAATACATCAGAATTGAGTGGTATGTATGTAAATCCCGCCTTCTCCATGCATGAAAAGATGTAATTTTTAAAGTTAAAATGATGGTAGTTTAGATGTTAAATGAAATATTTGGGTTGTATAAATGTAAAAATTAAATTTTAGGTGTTAGATACTTAGATAGATAGGAGTTGGGTGGTATGTAAGTAAATGTCC
>NW_018233628.1:0-886 GCF_001263595.1 Phalaenopsis equestris
GAGTGGCTGGGAGCACACTAAGAGAGAGAGGAAAATTAGGAACAAGTGAGAGAGTGTGTGGGCTAGAGCAAACAAGATAGAAAGTGGAGGGGGAAGACGGAGAATGAGAGGGAAAAAGAGAGTGGGAGAGAGTGGGAAGAGAGAGAGGTAATTAGGGAGGGATAGAAAAACAAATATGGAGGTTAAGAGAAAGAAAGTAAGAGAGAAATGAGAGAGGGAGAGAATAAAGATAGTGATAAAAGAGAGAGGATGCTAGAGATTGAAAGAGGGTCAAAGAGAAAGAACAAAAGAAAGATGGGGATAGAGAGGTTAAAAGTGAGAGTAATAGTGAGAGAGAGAGTGAGAGGGAACAAGAGAGATATTTTGAAAAGAGAAAGAATTGAGAGAGAGAGAGAGAGAGGGTGGTAAATATATAGAGACAGGAGAGAGATGAGAGAGTAGGGAGGGAGTGAGTACAAAGAGTTGGAGAGAGGGAAGATAGAGAAGAGATTGATTCGAAAGAGAGATGAAAGTCTGAGTGAGTGATCGAGAATGTCGAAGAGATAAGGGGGAAGGAGGGAAGAAGGAGGGAGGGAAGGAGAGGGCACAAGAGAGTGAGAGAGAGATGTAGGAAATGAGAAAAGAGCTCGAGAGAGAGATAGAAATAGATGGAGAGAGAAAAGGAGAGTGTGAGAGAATTAGAGCGTGGTGATAGAGAATAAGCTTGAGAGGGAGGTGAAAAGGGATGGAGGGAGGGAGAGTGGGATAGAGAGAGGGAGGGAGGAAGGAGGAAGGGAGAGCAAAGAAAGTAAGATAAAGAGAGAAAAGACTATTAATAGAGATAAGAGAGACAAAATAAAAGAATAGAAGAAAGAGTGAGAGAGATAGATTGATAAAGCAAGTGAAA
>NW_018233629.1:0-1026 GCF_001263595.1 Phalaenopsis equestris
TTCAAAATACATTTTCCTCATAAAGTACAATGAGTTCATGAAAAAGAGGATAAGACAAATATCTCTTCAAGTATCGCTTATTGATAGGGGTGTTGGACAAGATCCATTTGCAACAATTAGCAATGAAAGGTAGCTTAATTTTCAAAGGAAGGGCTACTGGACCCTTGGGGGTCAACGCATAGAGCGTAAAGGTAGTGGGTGAAGAGTCCACAAGACGACAAGCCTTTCTTCCAAAGGAAGGGCCGCCGGACCCATAGGGTCAACGCATGAAGCGTGAAAACAAGTGGGTGAAAAGACCACGTACAAAAAGGCAAGTCAACTTCCGAGGAAGGACCGCCAGACCCATAGGGTCAACGCACAAAGAGCAAAAACACGTGGGTGAAGAGTCCACGTACAAAGAGGCAAGTCAACTTCCGAGGAAGGACTACCGAACCCATAGGGTAAACACACGAAGCGTGAAAACACGTGAGTGAAGAATCCACGTACAAAGAGACAAGTCAACTTCCGAGGAAGGACTATTGAACCCAGAGGGTCGACGCATAAAGCGTGAAAACACGTGGGCAAAAAGTCCACGTACAAAAAGGCAAGTCAACTTCCGAGAAAGGACCGCCGGACCCAGAGGGTTGACGCATGAAGCGTGAAAAGGTAGTAGGTGAAGAGCCCACAAAGCTTCTAGGAGCCTCTCATGCCATTCATTTTTCCTTATTGGCATTCAGATTTTTTTATTTATTTATTTATAGAGCATATCAAAATCTCTTTTCTTTTTTATCTCGGGTTGAGATGCTATCGGGAATGATTTGGCGTGACATACCAAATTAATTTGGTACAAAAGCTCTCATGTAGGCTTCCTAGAATGACCAGAGATACCATGCAAAATATGAGATTTTGCAAAATTCAGGTCCAGGTGGGATTTTTCTTAAGTACTTTTCCCTAGCCCCTGTCCTTTAATTCTTTTCACCCTTAGCATAGTAGGCCTCGTCATTCATATCTAGGTGTCAAGGAAAGGTTTTCATTTTGGAGATGTTT
>NW_018233630.1:0-686 GCF_001263595.1 Phalaenopsis equestris
CAAAAGCACTGATGGCATTTATAATGATTTTGCTAATCATATAATTAATAGAAACCACCCCATTAATAAACCTATTCAGCCCAAACATTTATTTAATTATTTTTAACTTTCTATACACTATTATCCTACCTTTTCCTTTTATTAAGCCTCTACACATACAATAACTTGCAGTTTTTCCAAGAGCCTTGAATTTCTTCCCTTTCCATTCAGCTTCCTACAAACAAATTTGAGTATCCAACATTTAAATTATTTTACGGACATTTACATACATGCCACACATATGACACAATTCTTATGTATTTACACATCTAACACCTAAATTTTCATATTCATATTTATAACACTTGAGGTGTTAGATATGTAAATGCATGAGAATTATGTCGTATCCATGTAAATTTCTAATTAAAGAGAAGAATTTACTGCATTAAGCATTCAATGCACAATGTTTTAAAAAAAACAAAATATATCCAATAGAAGAAACTATCCTTCATTGTTCCTAAGACATGTGAACTCTATCCTTATCTATAATTCCCTCCATGTCCTATATGGTACAACAAAAAGATGCATTGATGGCAAATAAAAATTTTCAGTAAAATCAACTCAGCTGTGAACCACATATCTCCAAGTAAATTTACAAAAAAATAACATGTTATTAAGCAAAAAGGAGAAACTGGAATTCATACCTA
>NW_018233631.1:0-223 GCF_001263595.1 Phalaenopsis equestris
CTAAAAAGGAAAACTAAATGTATGCATGCATGTATGTATATATACATATATATATACATGCATGCATACATTTAGTTTCCCTTTTTAGCTTTGGGGATCCACCCCGTTTCTACTTTGTAACTCCTTTTTGAATTAATAGGTCTGGAGCCTTAAAATGCATATATAAGGAAGGAGCATTTTAAGGCTCCGAACCTATTAATTCAAAAAGGAGTTACAAAGTAGA
>NW_018233632.1:0-1327 GCF_001263595.1 Phalaenopsis equestris
ACCCTTTTTGGATGAATTGTTTTGGAGAATTTTGATATATTAAGAACTTCTATTCTTATGTAATGAATTGGATAATGTAAAAGAATGAGATGCATTAAATATTGTATGTGCCAAATAGGAGCAATCCTATTCTTTACCCTTTAGTCCAGGCATAAAGAATATTGACTAATACACTTTCTTACTGAATTCGTGGCTAGGCTGGGAGGATACTGGCTCTAACTTCGGAGCTCCACGTTCCCCTCACCTGAGGGCTAACATCTCTGCTTCAGTACTCTAACAATAGGGTCAAATTGAGGATTTTAGTCTGTCACCCTAAAATCTCTAATTCTACACCAATTAAAGTATATTTCCCTATTTATTTACACTCAACTCTCATGAACTTAACCATCCATGGAATTTGAATGTGGTTCCACTTTGTTGAGAATTATACCACCCTTTTGGATCAATGAAATTATAATAAATTTTAACACTATAACAGACCTTTATTGTAATGTAAATAAAGTACTAGTAAAAACCATCACATTTATAATTAAATCAGCTTCTAACATGTATCACAAAATCCTAAACATAAATTCTACTCATTAC
This sequence comes from Phalaenopsis equestris, assembly GCF_001263595.1. Classification (NCBI taxonomy): domain Eukaryota; kingdom Viridiplantae; phylum Streptophyta; class Magnoliopsida; order Asparagales; family Orchidaceae; genus Phalaenopsis; species Phalaenopsis equestris. The sequence goes on from NW_018233632.1 coordinate 586, forward strand.
AAGAAAAAAGTAAAATGAAAACAATGGCATAATCTTCTCATACCATTATTTTCAAACAAGAAGAGAGAGTAAGAAAAACACATCATAAAACACGAAGAAAACACAACGAAAAACTTCATTTCATCAAAGCAAATCCACTAGATAAGTGTTTACAAAATCATAAGATAATGAAGAACACAATACTTAGCTTTTTCCCTTTGAAAGAAAGAAGAAGATCTCTCCCACAAAGTCTCTCGCCGATCCATGCAATGCTAGAACATCTCCTTACAAATTCTCTCAAAATCTCCTCTCCGATCACTCCAAAAGGGTAGAAATCTACATTTCTACTTATATTCTAAAAATCCTAAACTTTCTCCACACTTTTCCTTACATTTCTCACACACAAAAAAAAACCCTATTTTTTAACCTAAATTCATGCTTTTAAAGTGTAAGGATGAAGTTTGAAGAGTTTCCACAAGTCCCTTCAAAAAGCATCCAAATATGTTGAATTTCGGCCCATAACCACCAAAAGTCGGTCCATAGTCGTCACGGGCGCCGTCGGCGGGCTCGAGGGCGCTGTCGGTGAGCTTTTCTATCTTTTTCCAGTCTTCTTGGGTAAATCTCGCCGTCGGCGCCGTTTTGGCGCTGTCAGCGAGCAGACTGCGCAGCTCCACCGTTTCGCTCCGTTTTAGCTCCGTTTTGCCCCATTTCAGTTGTGTTGTGTTCTCAACAGATAGCCCTACAAAATAAACATAAAAACAAC
>NW_018233633.1:0-7114 GCF_001263595.1 Phalaenopsis equestris
GGTAACGACAGCGTTAGTCAGAGGTGGCGGGTAGTGGAGACGTGCTGCGGCTGGAGTGGTCGAGGGTTGTGCCTAGAGTTTGCTAGAGGGAAACGACTGTAGTTGAAGTTGGTCGGAAGTGGTGGCCAAAGTTTTTGCCACTAGGGGTGGCCAGGGGCTAGAGTTGGCCAACAGCGATCGTCGGATTTGCCTAGAGTTGTCAGGAGGCAACACGGTGTTGGTTGGAGCTTGAGGTGCTGACGAAAACCAAAGTCGGTCGAAAGTTGTGACGACTAGAGAGTGGCGGTAGGCAGTCAAAGTTGGTCGAAGCTGACTGTTTTTGCTCATTTTTCCTTTTTAATTTTTGAATGAGCCGTCAATTTGCCTATCATAATATACTTTTCTTTTTTCAAGTAAATCTCTCTTCCGGATCATATGAATGCTCAAATGAAGGGAGGAACCAGAAAAACAACACATATGATAAGGGCGGACAAACAAGCGAAAGAACGTAAAAAAACATCCATTTGGTAATCCTCGTGAGGATAGGTCAAGTATGTAAATTTGAAAGGATCAAATCTAAACAACTAATGCTAAAAATCCGTGAGGGAATGCCTACGAAAGTTACCCACAACTAGGATTCAGGTGTGTTTGCCTGTTCTGGGGTCTAGAGTGCTCCGAATGGGATGTTTCCCACTTGATTATTTAAATATTGTGAATTGTCTGAGAATAGTCTTGTTCCGAGGACTTTTTCTTACAAATGAGTGATAGCTAACATAAACTTATGAAAGGATAACTTATTTGAAAGGAAACATCTCGAAGCTTTCTGAGCTCTCACTAAGTCACAGGTCAAATACTATGTATCTTACGGTCCTAAATGGTTAACAACTCATTCACAATCGAGGACCATGAAACAACCAGATCATCTGGTGGGAAATATCTTACATGTAATATAGCTTGCTTAATTTCCTTAGTCTTTTATTTTTATTTTTGATAAAAAATGTAGTTTAGAGAAAATATTTTTGTATTTTCCATATTGGGATAACAGGTGGAGCATTTGGAGAAAAGCATGATGGAAAAAGAGCAAAAAGAAGCTGAAAAACGCAAACTGGGAGGTCACACAACTGGCCCCTAGCCGCAGGATTCTAGGAGCCTAGGCGCCAGCTCTCTGCACACCAAACCAATAATGCGGTGCCTAGGCGCCAGTTTCGTGCACCAAGGCACACTAGTTTTTCTGCAGTTGCTCAACAACAAATTTGAAGTTACTTTAGAGGTTTTAAGCCATTCTGACGAGGATTTGACACAAAGGCGGATGGAAGAGAAATAGAAGACAATTTGGGAAGTGTTAGGAGAAGCCAACGAAAGTGTAGAGAAGATTAGAGTTTGTATTTTCTTGGGTTCAACCCTCTTTAGTTCGATCAGCCGTCCAAGTTAGACTAATGTAAGTAAGTTTTAATTAGATTAATTAGGTATAAATATAGTTAGACTAATGTAAGTAAGGTTTAATTAGATTATTTTGGTCTAATCAGGGTTAGACCTAACTATGATTTATGGTTAATTAAACCTAACGTAAGTAAGATTTAATTAGCTTATATAGATCTAATTAGGGTTAGACCTAATTAGGGTTATGGTTAATTAATTCTAATGTAAGTAAGATTTAATTAGATTAATTATTTCTAATTAAGGTTAGACATAATTATGGTTTATGATAAGCCTAATATGGTTAAGGCTCAAAAAGATTAAATAGGTCTAATTTTGGTTATAGCTAATTTGGTTTCAGGGTTAATTAAATCTAATGTAAGTTATGTTTAATTATATTAATTAGGTCCAATTAGGGTTCGACCTAATTAAGGTTTAGAGGTTACTTAAACCTAATGTAGTTAAGGTTTTAGAGTTAATTAAGTCTGATTGTGATTAGACCTTATCATGGTTTAAAGGTCACTTAAACCCGATGTGGTTAAGGTTTAAGGGTTAATTAAGTCTGATTGGGCTTAGAACTAATTAAATTTAAATGTTAGTTAAGTATAATGTAATTGAGGCTTAAGGATAATTAGGTTTAATTGGGATTAGACCTAATTAAATTTTGTTTTGGTTTGATTTGGGTTCAACTTGGTTGAGCTCAAGTGTCTAAAATTTGATTTGGGTCAATTTGTGTTTGTCCCAAAGATTTTGATTTTTGACATAGGTTCATGTAGGTTTGACCTAAGTATGATGTGGGTTCATTTGGGCTGAACCCAGAGATTGGATTTTTTATTTGGGTTCATATGGGTTGATCCAAATGGTTAGGGGATATGACTAAACCCAATTTTGGTTAAGGTTAAGGTTCACCCTAGGTCAAATTTTGGGAATTAAACTTAATGATTAAGATTAGGTTAATCCCAATGGTCGCTTAAAGCAATTGTTCAAGCCTTCAAGAATTTAGGGTTATATATGTAAATTTGAACTTTTACAATTTTCACCCTAAGAGGTAATTGTCATTATAAATTTTCCAAAGGCTAAAAATTGTCATTTTAAGGCTTGAATTCATCACCCTAAATTTTCTAGCCAATTTCCTATTTAATTTCTAATTTTCTGATTTTTAATAATTATTTTTGGAAATAACTAAAAAATTTGATGAAAATTGGTAAATTTGGCTATAGAGATTTTTCCTATCCTTGAAAAAATTATGGAATGTTTGTAAGGATGTAAACTTTCATCCCTAAGAATTTCATAATTTTTTTATTTATAAAATTTTTTAATAATTAAATTACTCCAGGGAATAATTAATAAATTAAAAAATAAAATATAATTCATTTTTATAATTTTCTCGTCATTTTCTGAATCCAGATGCATTTTTATCTTTTTTTGTGTTTTTTTTGTCAAGCAATGATTTTCTTAAGAAATTTATATATTTTATGGATTAATTAAATTATATTTCTTATTAATCCATGTAAGCGCAAGTGCAATCCTCAGACCCGTCAGACTCCACACGGCATGGTCTTATTCACTACGCTTTACACGTGGGCTGCCACGTGGCCCGTTGTTTTATCATTTTCGTATGGACGGATCCACGACACGACTAAATCATACTCGTTCATTTCCGATACACAAAAATGAACGACATCAGTTCATCGACCCCACATAATGAATAACCAAGGGCAGTTTGCATTTAAACACTAATTTCTCTCTTGATTCTTAATGGATTTTGTTAAATTTTGTTTCTAAAGCATCATCTCGATGAGATGAATCAATCCATACAGTTTAATGCCTATGGATTGATCGTTCTCTTTACAATGTGTGAATATCGAACATAAAAGTAGGCTTAGAAGCCTATGCATGGTCTCGAGAGGTGAGGCCTCAATCCAATTTGTCTGGAATGGTCGTTAGGTCCTTGCGAAGCTCCTCTATAGCTTAATTAGGAGTGAAATCGACTCTAGCTATATCCTAGCTGAAATGGTCTCATAGTTTCACCTAGTGATGGGTTGGAGCGTGCAGGGAGGGCTGATTTTGGTTGGGAACTTCTTTGAGTTTAGGTAAGATATAGAAAGCATTGTATTAGAGTTTCGAATAGTTTTATGTCAAACCCAAAAATCTCCCTGTATTTATGATCTAAAATTAGAAGCCTACTGTGGACTTTAAGGGTTGGAAGTATGGGAGTGTTGCTGCCTAGAGTATGGGGAGCAAATTTGCTTTTGGATGTTTTTGGCTTTGAAGCTTCTATATTTAATCATCTCCTTTAGGGCTCTCATGTTAGCTCCTTAAGTAACCATTAGAAGCGACAAGGAAGCTTGGAGCTGATTGGGAGATGTGGGAGTTGGTGCAAAGAAGCTCAGGAGGATAAGGGAGAAGAGTTTCAGTTGGGGTTTTTCACTTCCCCTCTTTTCATGGTTTAACCATGATGAGCCCAAGTATGGTGTAGGTGAGGTGGAGGGACATGATGGCAAGATTTTAATCCAACCAATTCCTCTCCTCCCAAAGTGGGTGACGTGGATTTTACCATGGTGCCATATATCCTTCCCCCTCATGATGATTTTTGACCCCAAATCAAAAAAGGTGGCTAGACTATGTGACTTCATGAAACCCATATATTTAATGTGTCTTAGTGGGTTTGTAGGACATGGGTAGATAAAGCTCTTTGGCTTGGGCCTTCATGTATGGTCTAGATTTTCATGTAGACCATTTGGGCTAAAGCCTTTCATGAGATCTTTTAATAACTTAATTAATTAAATAATTAATTAACCAATTAATTAGGTCAAACTCATTAGGTTGACCATTTGATCCTTTTCGAACATAGTATTGGTCATGGTAGCCTAATGTTGGCTTGTTGATCATGTTTGACCAATGGGCTTCAGAATTGACCAGTTTGGCCAAAGTTGATCAATTAGGTCCAAGGATTGACCAACTGACCATGCTTGACCAATTATTTGTCAAGGTTGACCAATTGACCTATTTTGACCAATTTGGTGTGAAGGTTGGCCAAATGGTTCAAGCCCAATTTGGTGTAGGGGTTGAACAAATGGTCCATCAGGCGCTCATTGGATCCAAGGTTGACCAAAATGGTCAATGTGGTGACCATTGGGTTCAGGGTTGACCAAATGGTCAATGTGGTGACCATTGGGTCCAGGGTTAACCAAATCAGGTTTGTAATTATTGATTTGATCATTTTGAAATGTCATCATGGTTTGAGCCCAGAAAGGGTTTATTAGGAGTCATTCTAACTTTTAGTGTTTTGACGCCTTAGATGGGTTTAAAGGGGTCAATGTTGGTAGACCTCCTCCTAGGGTGAATTTAATGATCAAGGTGATCATTAAGTCTTTAAAATAGTGTCTGAGGATCCTAAGATAATGTGGGTTGCTCAAGACATGTATTGTCTGTAGGTGTCATTTTGGAGTTCTCATAAACGTGAGGTTAACAGGGAGTTAGAAGTTTTTAAGGACATGATGGATTCTATCGACGATACATAAAATACTTCTAAAAAATTACTAAGCCTCCATGCCATCTCTTAGTAAAGATGCTTTTGTAACTTTGATCAAAATTATAAAAATTTATTTAATTTATTAAAATAAAAATTAGTCACTACTTCTATTTTATTTTCACCTCACTTGGGGACACCATTTGATGTGTGATGTGAGTGATTATGATATTGAGGTAGTTTTAGGTCAATGACATGACAATACTTTTAAAGACATATATTGTGCTTGGAAAATTATTAATGAAGCTCAAATTAATTAAACAACAACTAAGAAGGAATTATTGACAATAGTATATGCTTTCGATAAATTCAGATCTTATTTAATTGGAACTAAATGAATTTTTCATACCAATCATTCTGCTATAGATATCTTATGTCAAAGAAAAAGGCTAAACCAAGATTAATTAAATGGGTTCTTCTAATGCGGGAATTCAATATAGAAATAGTGAATAAGAGAGGATTTGATAAACAAATTGCGGACCATTTATCTAGGCTGGATTATGAAAATTATAAAATTTATGAAGATGAAATTAACAAAAATTTACCTGATGAGTAACAAAATGCATTTACTGAATGACATATTTTGTAGTATGTTGACATAGTGAGTTATAATATTAATGACATTATACCCTATGGATTAACATATCATCAAATGAAAAAGTTCATGCATGATGTAAGATCGTACTCTTAGGATGATCCATATTTATATAAAAAGAGTAATGATCAAGTTATTAGGAGATGTGTAGCATTAGAAGAAAACCAGAAAATTATTCAAAAATGTTATGATTCTAAGTTTCGGACACTTTGGTGTTGATGGACCTGCATTCAAAATATTGCAATCTTGATGGACCTGCATTCAAAATATTGCAATCTAGATTTTATTGGCCTACTCTACTTAGGGATAGTTAAGTAAAATGAAATACCCCTAAAATTTACTTTAGAAATCGAGATTTTTGATGTTTGGGATTTAGACTTTGTGGGACCATTTATACCTTCACTAGGAAAATATTCTAATTGTTGTAGACTATGTTTCTAAGTGGATTGAAGCTGTATCTCTACCTCACTGTGGTCTCAAAGTGTTGCTAAATTTCCATAGAAAAATATTTTTAATAGATTGAGGATGTCAAGAATAATTATTACAAATGGTGGAAGCCATTTTAAAAAGTTGAGGATTGAGATGTTATTTGTAAATTTTGGTATTAAACAAAGTATAGCTACGACATATCACCCTCAGATTAGTGGTTTAGCTGAGATTTTTTAATAGAGAAATCAAGAGAATATTGAAAAAACTATTAATCCTAGCTGGGAGGATTGCTCTTTGAAACTAGATGATGCAGTATCAGCTTATAGGACTGCTTCTAAATCATCAATTATAATGTCTCCTTATAAACTAATATTTTGAAAAGCTTGAAACTTACTAGAAGAATGTGAACATAAAGCATATGGGGTGATTAACAAATTTTATTATAATTTGAAAGAAGCTGGTGAGAAGAGATTGTTGCAATTAAATAAAATTGAGGAAATTAGGAATGAATCTTGTGATATTGTAAAAAATTATTAAAAGAGAATGAAAATTGGCATGATCGAAAGATTCTTCAGAATAATTTTGATCTTGGACAAGATATTTTACTATATAATACAAGATTGAAACTAATTCCAGGAAAACCTTAGTCTAGGTGGGCACAACCATTTACTGTAATTAAAGTTTATCCTTTTGGTGCAGTCGATATTAAAGATCTTAAAAGTGGAAGGATATTTAAGTTAATGGACAAAGAATAAAACTTTGTATAGGTGAAAATAAGCCTATAATTTATGAAGATAAAATTAACGAATTTTTTCCTTACTAGCAACTTTATGCATTTAGTGAATAGTGTATTCCATGGAATGCTGACATGGTGAATTATATTGTTATTGATAGTATAACCTATGGACTAACATATCCTCAATGGAAAAGGTTCATTCATGATGCAAGATCATAGCTTTTGGATGACCAATATTTAGAAAAAAGGTGTAATTATCAAGTTATTAGGAGATGCATACCATAAAAGGAAACTCGAGAATTTATTCAGAAATGTCATGATTCTGAGTTTTGAGGAAAATTTAGTGTTGACAGAACGACATTAAATATATTGTAGTCTAGACTTTTTGTCCTATTTTATTTAGGGATGTGAATGTTTATAAAAAAAA
>NW_018233634.1:0-378 GCF_001263595.1 Phalaenopsis equestris
TTGAGTTGACTAAAATTCAAGAACAAAAATTAATATAAATGTTTAAAAAATATAAAAAGGCTTTTTGATGGACCTTAGAAGATATTAAAGGAATTAGTCATTCAATTTGTATGCATAGAATTTTATTAGATGGACAATACAAACCTAAAGCTGATCCTCAGAGGAGATTAAACCCAATAATGAAAAAAATTGTTAAAAAAGAAATTTTAAAATGGTTAGATGCTGGAATTATATATCATATTTCAGACAGTGCTTGGGTGAACCCAATTCATTGCCTTCCAAAAGAAAGGTGGAGTGACCGCTGAAGTAAATGAGAAAAATGAATTAATTCCATAAAGACAAATTACTAGTTAGCCAATTTATATAGATTATAAAAAA
>NW_018233635.1:0-2106 GCF_001263595.1 Phalaenopsis equestris
AGGAATGCAAAATTAACCCATGAAGATTTTGCATCAAATGTAAGAATAACACAAAAGCACGTGAAAATATTTCATTTAGCATGAGACACACCTCCGCACATAGGTTTTCTCTTGCATGAAACATACATCTAACACACGAGTTTCCTACTTAAATAGAATATAAATCACAGAGAGCATGAATATCCCTAATTGTTTGCAATATAAACAACATAGCACATGAATTTTTATTAGAAAGAAACATAGACATAACACATGGAGATTTTACAAGCAAGAAACATAAGACTATCACATGATTTTCATATTGCATAGAATATACACAGGTTAGTAGGGAAATATTTTCTATTGCGTGAAACCTAACAAAAATCACATGCAAATTTTTCTATTTCGTGAAAACTAATGTAAGCCTCATGAAAGTTTCCCATAGCATGATATATAAACACGTGATAATTATATTGCATGAAAAACAATACAACCAAATAAATATTTCACCTTTCTTTGTAGAAGTAAGGCTATGCTTTTTATTTTTTTCCTTTTGGGTAGGAAAGAGAAAGGGAGATGGGTGGGTTGAATTGAGTGGGTTTCTTGGATAGGGTGAGAGAAGTGGGAGAAGTTGGGGTTAAGTCAAGGTTATCGTGTTGGGTGAGAGAAGAGGGAGAGTGTGGGGCTAAGGCATGGTTTTTGGGTTTTGTGAGAGAAGAGGGAGAGAGAGTGAGGATACTAAGTTTTTTTTAGTAGTGTCAGAGTAGAGGGAGAGAATGGGGTTACTTAAGTTATTCAATTTAGTGTCAGAATGAGACAAAGAGTGGAGGACTTGTGAGGAATTTTTTGTTATGATTAGGAAGGGAGAAAGTGTGGAGGACTTGTGAGGAACTTTGGTTCAAGTTAGGAAAGGAGAGTGAATAGTGGGCTTGTGAGGATTTTTGGGTTAGGATTAGAAAGGGAGAACGAGTTATAAGTATTGTGGGGAATTTAGGCTAGACTGATCGAAGATAGTCAATGTGTGGTGATGGGTATTGGGTAGGCTAATAAGGTGGGAAGGTGAGGAAGAAATTGGGGAAAATGTATTGAATTTGGTCATAGTGTGACAGGAAGAGGAGAACATAGTTCGACCATAGAGTAAAAGGAAGTAAGATGTAGAAAATCTTGATTTTGGGTGAAGGAATGAGAGGGAGTGAGTACGATGGAGAAAGGATTTTAGTCTTGTGTGGAGGAGAGGAAGAAGAAAAGAGGGAGAGAGAGTGGCTCGGTTTGGAGAAGAGAAGGGCTTGTGGAGTTTCGATCAAGAAGAGGGAGAGAAAGGAGGAATTGAGTGCTTAGACGGAAGAACGAATGAGAGGGGTATCATTTGCATGAGGGGTTTATGTGGGGGAAGAAAGTGAGGGAATAGTTTTGGAGAAAAGTGGGAAACTTTAAATTTGTGTAGGGATGGTAGTTATGATGGTTATAGCCATATTGACAAACATATCTCATTTAAAAGTGAAAATGCAAGGAATCCTGTGGTACAATTGGCTTTAGTTGATGTGGTTTGTATCTCAAGCTATGTCAATTTAAAGTTGCTAGGTGGTAATGGGTGGTTATAAGTTAAGTCAAAGTGTGAGCCCAACAAAAGAAAAGAGAAAATTTAGTGGATTTTGAATGAAAGTTTTTACTGTGTTTTAATTGATTAAATTAAGAGTTCTTAGCTCACCTTTAGTTTAGTTAAAGTTATGTTTTGATTCGAGTTCATTTTGAGTGAATTATTATTATTTCTCTTTTTTTTATCATCCAAATTATCCTAGGCTTAACGAGCCCTCAAACGAAGTCCAATTTGCTCGCAGAGGAGACAATTTTAAAGATTTTGATGATCGAAACACACATGTGGAGTCCTTTTTAGAAGCAATGATTCATTGAAAATATTTTTATGTAGGACCATGCCTAACAACATGTAATTAATTTAAAAGCTAAAATGATTTATTGAATTTATTCATGAACTGATAAATTATATACTAATGAATCACTTGGTTAAATGCATAAAATTAAGTTAATTTGATATTGAATAGTATAAGAAAAATTTCTGTGAGTATACCAAATGTTTTTATAACTGCTTATTCAACAAATCTCATCCAT
>NW_018233636.1:0-5259 GCF_001263595.1 Phalaenopsis equestris
CTAAATACATAAGAATTGTATGGTATATATGTAAATGACCCAAAATTTTTATTGATTTATCTAAGAGTACTTTCTTTTTAACATGGGCCGAGTGAGCGCTGGCCCAACCCCAGTGCGTGATTTTAAACTATCTGCTATCGAGCGAAAAGCCCACGTAAGTGTCGTCTAAATGAAGTAATATGGGTCAGCCCACATAAGCCCAACATTTTAGTGGATAGATTCTAACAAGTAAGAAGGAGAGGGAGAGTACAAACTGATAAGTTAAAGATGTTCCCTATAATTACAAAATTTTTCCTTAGGATTTTATTTATTTATTTTGATTAATTTATTTTTTATTTTTACAAGAAAATATCTAAAATATTATAGTTTTTTTAGCATATTTTATGGCTAGTAAAATCCAGACATTTTCTTAGGAATTCTCAGTTATATATTATTTTAGTTAAAAATAATTTGTCAAAAAAAAAGATTTAACTAATATTATGAATATTATTAAAGACAATATTTTTAATAATAATAATAGTATTTAAACAATTTATTATGTTTTTTTTAACATTTGTCATTTAAACTAATAAAAATGAAAAAGAAAACTTACTGTTTAAAAATTTTTTTTTGCGAATATATATTTTAAAAATCTATCTTTATTTCCAATAGAATAATTTATTCAAAAGAATAATTATTTATTATAAAAAGAATAAATTATTAAATTGTATAAAAAATTTCTATGTATGTCCATATTTGTACTAAAAAAAAAATAAATGTTAGATATCTAAATAGATGTAATTTAAGGGTTTGCATGTAAAGGTCATGATGTTTCATCTTTGGTGAAGGAAGGCTCAAAAAAAAAAGTGGAAGCAGAAAATTGAAGAGAAGTGGAATAAAAGGAAGTTGGCGCCGGCCGAGTCAGGACATTTCAAATGCTGCCTGCTTCAACTTTAGGAACATATGCAGTTCTACACTCTTTTCAAGAAAAGTTTACATACGAACATATGTAAATTTTAGGTTAGACATTATAGTTTTAAGAGTTTGGTGTTGTAAATTTATGCATAAATTTGGGTAATTAATTTTTAAAAGCTAATTGCAAAAATATTTTTGATGTAATATTAAAGATTTTATGACAGTTTATTTGGGACAAACTTATTGACTTTACAGTTTATTTGGGATTAACTTTATTATTTATCATTTTTTTTTAATTTTTGTTGCAATTTTTAGAAATATTAATTTTTAAAAATACTTGATGCGTGCTAGAAAATTTGTAGCGGTAGAGTAATGAATTATTGTCTTAGTATTAGACTAAAATCTAGCACGCACTCAGATAGAAGTAAGTACCAGTAGCGATGCTAGAAATTTTTACGTTGAAAATTTTGGAATGAGAAAAAAACATTGGGGTTGTCGAGATGAAATGATCCACTATATAATTTTAAGTACATGGGTCCACTATTCTCTTGAATTAGAGAATATATAGTTACAATTATAATCATTGTAAATGTATAACAGTGTTTTGTCGATAATAGTTGTATTTTAGTTGCAAGGGTCGTAGTCGATTGTTGTGTAGGCAGTTGTCTGTCGTGAATGTTATTACGGTGGTTGTAGCGCTGGCTTATCTTATAAGCTATATTGAAAAGCCATGGTGGTAGTTAGTCATGTGGGCTGTAGATAGTTGCTATAGGAGCATCGGTTGGCCACGAAGGCTTTATTAAAGAGTTGCAGGAGCTGAGAACCACGTAGACTCTTATTGGTCACTTAGGTTCTAGTGGTGAGTTTTGATGACACTTGTAGGCCTCAGGAGCCGGAGCTGCATGAGCGAGGGACCACGCAGTCTGTTTTTGGTCTTATAAGTCGAAATGGTGAGTTGTGTCGATGTCTGTATGTCGCGGGGGCCTGAGTTAGGACTGCGAAAGCTACAGGAGCCGGGGACCAGATAGGCAGTAATGGTGAGCTGTGATGATGTTCGTAGGCCACAAGGGTCGGAGTCGAGAGCTGCACGAACAGGGAACCACATAGGATGTTGTTGGTCATATAGGTCGTAGTAGTAAGTTGTAATGATGCCCTTAGGCCACGACAGTCAGAGTTGGGAGATGTGTGCGCCAAAGACCACGCAGGTCGTCGTTGGTCACATGAGTCGTGGTTAGGGCTGTCAAAAAAGCTCAATGTTCGCGAACAGCTCGTGTTCGACTCGTTTGTTAAGTAAACGAGTTGAACATGAACAAAAGTTTTAAGCTCGAATTATAAACAAGTTGTACACGAACAACTCTTTGTTAGATGGTGTTCTACTCGTTTTAGTTTGAAAAAAAAATCATATAATTATTTATATAATAATAAATATTATATATATTTAAATCCCAATTTAAATCATAATAGCTTTCGTGGTAATCTGGTTCTGCGTTTTATTTTTCATAGATTTGATCCATGTTCGAATCCAACATTCCACATCTATTTTTATCAATTAATTTTAACGAGTTGAACACAAACAAAAATATTTAAATCGAGTCGAACAGGAACACACTGTTCACGAGTCAATTTTAAGCACGAGCTGATTTCAAACACGAGTAATTTCGAATGAGCCGAAGATGAGCCAAGCTAGAGCTCACTCATGCTTGGCTCGTTAAAAGCCCTAGTCATGGTGGTTGGTTGTGACACTGTCAGTAGGCTTGTTGTTGGTCACATTGGCCCTAGTTGGTGATTACATTCACCGGAGTAAAGAGTCGTAGTAGTTGTTGGTCGAATCGGAGCTTTGGATGACTTTGAAGCAAAATTTGAATGCTTCTTGCTAAAAGAATTTCACCTTCAAATGTGTGCTATGCCTTGAGATTCGTGCGAGCAGTTGAAAATTTGTGGATGACATATCAATACCCATAAAAAATGTTTAGTAGTTTTAAATATTTTTTAAATATCATCAACATCAATAATATTTCATTTCAAATTAAATAAAGAAATAAAATAAAAATGATGTCAAACAACTCCCTAGCATATATGTGTTTTAGAAGTTCTCTTTTATGTCAATTAGTATGGGTTAATTTTTTAGATCAAATGTTTGTTGAAGAATATCTTCCACGAAGGTTTGCAGCAAATCTGCAGCTTCTTAAATCACAAATTCCTATTTCATTGGTGATGATACTATATTTCAAATTGCTTCGAAAATGTGTTGATTGAATTTGACATGCTCAGAATGTAAGTTTCATTTCACTTCAAATTCATATTGTAATATATGGTTATATATATGACATGTTTGTAATCCTAGGCGAGTCTCTTAGACCCCAATATTCTGAATCTTGTATTCTGTACTCTTTTCTGCATATTGAAAAGGAAGACGCCTCTCTGCTCCCGATGATGTAGACATCTTTTTCGAACCTCATAAATCTCTGTGTGTTCTTTTGGATTTATGTCGATTTCTATTTTTCTTTGCCCTAATTTCTCAACACTTAGAATGTTAAGTTACATTTCACTTCAAATTCAGGATTTTGATGTTGGCCCCTTAGCTCTATAATTTGAAAATTACTTTTTATAAAAATTTTCTTACTTAGAAATGCATTCTGTTCAACTTACTTTAGAAACTGTAATTTTTCAAACCAAATTGGCAGGTTATTTTTATAATTAACCAAATTGAATATACAATTTAATCGAATATGAATGTTTTATGTGAAAAATTGTTATATATTTTTACAAAACATAATATTAAAAATGTTATTTTTTTGTTTAGGGAAAAGTTGACAGATGCCATTGTGTTTTGTCCTGGGCCTAAAATCATGAATTTTGGAACTCTAAATCAATTCATTACATACCTTGGGTGGTGTGTATTTTTGACCTATAATATTTCATTTTAGTCCTTGAAAAATATCAAAATAGCAAATTAGGTGGATAGGTAAAATCATTCTGTTTAAAACTGAGCTGGTCGCATGTGCACTACTGATTTGTTAATTTTGTTTGATGTGCGCTAATGAAAGCACATGGGTTATTTATACATGTATTGATTATGATTATCATTATTTTTCCTGCATTATTTTTTTGTGTCATGTCCCTTGTTTATATCATGTTTATTGGATCTAAATACACTATGAATTAGGGGTGTAAACGAGTTGAACACGAGTGAGCCAACTCAGCTCGTGTTCGGCTCGTTTATATTTTGAGCTCAAAAAGTGTGTTGATGTTCGACTCGTTTGCTTAGCGAGCCAAACACGAGCCGTTCACGAACAAAAAGTCGTTTTAACAATCCTAATCACGTAGTCATAAGATGTTAAGAATTGGGACAAGATTTAAAACATCATTTGAATCTAATTTAATAATTTTTATTCTATTTTCTTCATTAATACTTTTAATTAATTATCAATTGTAGCCTTGTAGTCAATTAAGTTTTATATATATATATATATATATACGAACACGAACGAACAAATATTTGTTGGTGTTGTTCATGTTTAGCCCGTTAATTTAACTAACAAGCCGAACATGAGCTGTTCGCAAATAATGAGCCATTTTGACAGCCCTATTATGGATACATACAAGACTCTGCTAATAAGATTTACCATTATTAAAGTAGAGCAGGGAACCGAAAAATATAGAAAAGTGAGTTATTTTGAGCAGGTCGCATGTCTTCTTGGACCAAACAAGGAGTTTTATTATCTAAAAGTGTTTCTTGTCATAATCTAAAAGAACATATTTAAGAAATATATAAGTTCTTTCACCAGCTTGCATTTTAGCTGAATTTATTGAAGACAAAACAAGAGAATTAAGTGAGATGTTTATTATTTTCTTGTTTAGTGAAAAAAAGAAAGTAGTAATTTTTCTATTTTAGTGTACTATGATATTGACAACTATTTATCTATTTATTTCTTTCTATGATTTGATGTGACTTCACTATATGTGATAAGCTTTTACTTGTTTTCTCTCCTCCTCTTTTCTAGAAATACAATCATTCAACCCATTTCCCCTTGCTCTTTTGTAACAAGCTCTTAGCCTTTTGGCTAGGGTAGCTAGGACCAACACATGGAGGATCTAAAATGGTTTTCCGGTTGGTTCATGATTCAAATAAGGTAATCATCATGATTAGCATATCCAATGGTCTTTAATTTCACCTAAACACCCAATTTTGGCCTTCTACTCCCTAACTTCTCTAAAATTACAAAATTGTCCCTGGAACCCTAAATTTTCAAGTGGCCCAAATCTTCAAATTCTTTTGAAAAATTATATCAAACTACTCCAAGTCAATCAAATTGACCATATTACCCCAAATTCACCAAATCTACTAAAATTCCCCAAAATTAC
>NW_018233637.1:0-305 GCF_001263595.1 Phalaenopsis equestris
CCAAATTACCAAAATACCCCTCCTTACCCCCAAATTCCAAAAATTTCAAAAAAAATCCCAAAAATTTCCAAAACCTCCAAACTATTCCCAATTTCATTTTTCTCAACTATCACATGACCCAATTTGGCCATCTTTGATCAAGCCAATTTGGTCATCTTTGATCAAAACCCCCAAATTGCCCTTTAAAGGCCCATATTTTCCCCAAATCACTCCAAATGTTTATCAAATTGGTCTCAATTTACCCTAATTTCAATTCTAAACTAAAATATGCTCTTGATGTGACCAATCTAGACCAAATCCAAGCT
>NW_018233638.1:0-608 GCF_001263595.1 Phalaenopsis equestris
TGTACCAAATCCGAGACCTTTTGAATTGGGAGTTCTTCTTTTAGTATTCCATAATTTTTCAAAGAGTTGGAATTTATCTTTTGGCATTTGTTTTGGTAAATGTCCCTATTGAATTAATTTTTGAACACAAAGCGAGAAGTAACCAAACGACAATTCCATTAATTCATTAGAATCAACATCAAAATTTACATGTTTTTCAAGCTCGGTAGAGGTAGAAGCGTGGTAAAATTTGCTCAGCTTTGAACCAACACTACGGACTTCCCTGACCTATAAACTCTCCACCTTTTTTAGAAATAGAATCGGAGGGAGGGTCATAGTATCCACATAGTGGTTTATCCGATCATACATTGTTTCATATTCATTTCTCTCTGTATCTTCTAGGGTTCTAGGGATATCTCGTACTGACGTTTCTTCTACTTTGTCATTGTTACTTCATCTTCAGAACTGTCTTCATCACCAATGTTGATAGTTGTCCTAGTCTGTTCAAAAATTAAATTGATCTTTCCTCATCCGTGTCCCCGGTCTCGACCTCGGGTGTGTGAACTAGAAGAACCTCCACGGGGGAGTAGTAGTAGGTTGTTGAAGCGGAGTTGTATGGCCTTCTTTTT
>NW_018233639.1:0-1253 GCF_001263595.1 Phalaenopsis equestris
AGAGTTTATTTTCCTTTTCATTTCATTTTCAAATTAACCGTGTTTCCATGACTTTTTTTTATACTTTAAAAAAGGATTTTTTTTTTAAGCTAAGAATAATACCATAAAAAAGCATTCTAGAAATCTCCTTTTAATTTTTCTAGTGCATAAAGCTTAGAACTATTATCGTTGAAACTTGAGAAGTTAAGTATCGAAGCACAAATTGATGCTGACAGTATTTGATCCCCGGAAATTGGGCCTCAAATTTCAATTTCTCTACTAACTAAATTGGCGCTCACTCCAATTAGAACTTGTATGGTAGAACCTTGGTTTACCAAAGGGTTCCAGTCATCAACAATATCGATTCAGTTTTTTCGTTCCACTTTGCCCTTTTTGTTGGAATTATATTTAGGCCGAGAGAGTTATTGTGTTCATTTTTTTTACTTTTTCCTCATGTAAACATGCTATTTCATACTAATGGGAGATGACCAATTCTTTTATTGCATGTTTTTGAATTTATTGTCTTTTCTTGAATCATTATCTCTTCCATCTGATTAGCATTTTAATGTATGTAAACCTCAATTTGCATACTTTGTAACTTTAAGCAGCCTTTTCTAAAATTAATTGCAGATTTAGCAAGTCCAAAGGACTAATATCTTACATATTATTTTATTATTATTTTTTACATTTGTGTATTATTGTTCTGCAGCTTTATTCGATTTACTCCCATAAACTCTGCTTCCAGGATGGTTGTTTCATTTGACCTCTTAAATCTGATTCTGTTGTGCTGCTATTACCTTCTTTGGGTTAATAAGGGTCAGGCATATCCCTTATTTGGCACTTTGAAAAATCTTTTTTGATTTATGAATGTGCAGTGGATGGTTGATGAGAAAGAACTTAAAGTTATCCACTACACACTTGGGCCAATTAAGCCGTGGGACTGGTGGGCAGCATGGCTTGTGAAGCCAGTGGAAGTGTGGCAGGTGCTTTATCTTTATTATTGCTGATTATTGGATATTGGAAGATTTACATGCATACACTCAATTCTTATGTATTTACATATTCAACACTTTAAACTTAAATTTTTACATAGATACCACCTTACCTATGCATGAAAAGGTGTGTTTCACTTTTTAAAAGTCAAATGGTAGTATTTTTGATGTAAAATGAATAAATTGGGTGGTTGAAAGATTTAGGGGGTATATTAGGTGTTAGATATGTAACTACTAAGGAATTAGTCGGTATGTATGTAAATGTCCCTTTATTATTTTATC
>NW_018233640.1:0-522 GCF_001263595.1 Phalaenopsis equestris
CTTGCCGGGTTGATCCCAGTGAGCAATGCGAGTTAAGTCATCGGGATTGACACGAGTATGACTGTGTTAAATATCTAATAGATCTAACTTATGTTATCGTTCTTCGTGACACCCTTTAGGTCTCTCGGATCTTTAGGATGGGGTCGATATGACGACCCTGTCAAAGTCCTACTATACCCAAACCTACCCCGCACCTAGATACTAGGTTGACGTACTTTTCGTTAGATGATGTTCTATGCTAGGATTTAGGGTGCTTAGGTAGTCTTTTTGATGTTTGGCTATTGTTCTCTGCTAGATTGGTTGCCCTAGTCAGGTGTCTTTCTTTTGCATTGTGTCTGTGGTGTGACTGTATGATGCATATGCGTGGTAGCGTGTTAGGGCGTTTTTTGCGGGGAGTCATGTCTATTTATGCACACACACAAATACCGCTGTTGGGGAGAATGTTGGGGAGAATGTGATGATTTATGACCATTTTGCTTGCAAGTGCTATTTAGCTCCCTCACTTTTAAAGCATGACTCATG
>NW_018233641.1:0-361 GCF_001263595.1 Phalaenopsis equestris
TGCTTTAGGAAAGGAGAAGTGGAATTCAAAATCAAGGCCTATCTAGATTTGGTAATCCTTTCCTGAAAAAGAAAAGAAAAAAAAGAAAAGGAAAAAGAGAAAAAAAATTAGGAAGGAGAAGCTTAAGGATTAGTGTCTAATAAAAAATTTGTTCTACATTTGATCTTCTTAAAGTATAAGACTTGAGAAGCTCTTAAGCTTATAGATATAATATAGTAAGTAAATTTATTTTTAATAAAAATTTTTAAGTGGAAGGAGATGTCGGCGTTATTTTTGGTTGGAGAGTTGCCCGTAAGAAGCTGTCGGCCACCGGAATCGAAATACCGTCGCTCACTTTGGAAGGACATTTTAATTTACATAT
>NW_018233642.1:0-588 GCF_001263595.1 Phalaenopsis equestris
CTTGATTATCTAAAGCTGTTTACATGTCAATTTCATCTATGTTGTTGCCGAGCAGCAGCAGCATCATCATCATCATCACATTCATAATGATTGGTTGTATTAAGCCTAAGTTAAAGAGTGGTTTGGTTTAGGGCCAAATAATATGTTTTTGGGGCATTTTTATACATACCAACCAATTTCTATGTATTTACATATCTAACCTCTATATTTTATTTTATTATATTTATGATATTTTTGCCACCCAGATCTTTCATATCATAAGAAATACCACTATTTTAGCTTTGAAAAAAAAAGTGATGCACTTCTCTCATGCATAGGTAAGATGGCAGGTAGGTAAAAATAAAGTTTAGGTGTTAGATATGATACAGGAAGTAAATGGTATGTATGTAAATATTCTTTTGTTTTTATGTACTTAATTGGCCTCAAATTAAATGGTGTGTATTTGCTTTGCATGCATTCAGTTCTTGGAAATGTGGAGTTTCAACGTTTCTGTTAATGTTATATTTCTATTATTTTTTACTAAAGAGTAAAATGAAGATGGATTTAAGTTGTCATAAGCGAATCTCACTTCTCATCAAGCGGGGTTAC
>NW_018233643.1:0-468 GCF_001263595.1 Phalaenopsis equestris
TGGGAGAGAGGATAGAGATAAATAGATGGAGAGAGATAGAGAGTTAGAAAGACAATGAAGAGAGTGAGTTAGAGAAGCAAGAGATCAATAGGAAAGATAGAGAGAAAGGGAAAGATGATGAGAGAGATGATGAGAGAGCAAGGAGATAGAGAAGGAAGAGAGAGCAAGGAAGTGTGAGAAGGATAACAAGAAAGAGAGGAGAAAAAAAAAGAGTATGAGAGAGGGGGAGAGAGGAGAAAGAGAGTGGGAGAGAAAGCAAGAGAGAGGGAGTCAGAGAACGATAGAAAAAGAGAGCGGGATGAGAGAGTGAAGAATGAAGAGTGACAAAATAGAAAGAGATAGAGAAAGCAAAAAGATAAGAAAGAGATACATCCTACACTCTCACTCTTCTCCCTCCCTCCGATATTTCTAGCAATTCTCATTCTACATCTATTACACGCTCGACCTCCTATGCTCACTGGCCCGCTC
>NW_018233644.1:0-912 GCF_001263595.1 Phalaenopsis equestris
CCAATGGACTTCGGCTCTCCTCTGTGTACTAGCCCGCATTGATCAGTTAGGAAGGAGAACTATGAGACTCCAATCCCTCTTGTGAACTGATCGAGGAGCATGCCTCAACACCCGCACTACATCTGTGATGAATACTAAGAGTTTTACATCATCACCTGAGAGGTAGCAAAGGTTGGCTAGGAAGTCGAGCAACAAAGCTAAATTGTCGAATGACGACATGTTCTCATAAAAGGACCGACTAAAATATCATGTGGTCTGAGAAGCACTAAAGTCGGATGGCTAAGAAGCCAAAACTGGAGACGTCGTCCATGAGGAATGCACTTGAGACTTATATCCGCTCTGGACAAAGGGTTCAGAGGCCATAGAGGCGTGATCCGGAAACAACCAAGGTGTTAAAACCTTGAATGTCTACGCTATGAGTGAGGACTGCCGTCGGGCCTTACGTCGCTCTTTGAAAGGTAGGCGAGTTGGATAAGAAGCCCAGCATTAAAGCTGAAATGTCTAACGACAAGATCGCATAAAAGGACCGACTAGACCGTCATACGATCCGAGAAACATTGGATTAGGTGGCTGAAAAGCTGAAAATGTCAAAAGACAGGATGTCCTCATAATAGAGCAGACTCTAAGGTCGTAGGGCCCGAGGCACATCGAAGTATATGGCTATGGAGCCAATAGAGTCGTCATGAGATGAAACACATAAAAGAACCGACTAGAATGTCATAAGTTTCGAGAGGTGTCAAATGCTAGCTGAGCAAAGCAGCCTAGCAATCTGAGACGGGTCGGTAAGGTCGAACAAAGCGGTCCTCACCGTACACAACGTCCTGATATTGTCGGATATCAAAATATCACGACCAAACACGGATCGGCTGACCAACTAAAGTAGTCTAAACCAATACGGTATGTCCCTTGACA
>NW_018233645.1:0-366 GCF_001263595.1 Phalaenopsis equestris
TGTCAGAATGTGAGGACCGACCTCGAATGTAATGACTCAGAAATTTAAGACTGATTCGAAAATGAGAATTAAAATGTAGGTCAATTCTCAAAAGAAAGTGTCGGAATGTCAGGGACTGACCTTAAATGCAAAGAATCAGAAATTTAGGACTGATTCAGAAATGAGAATTGAACTGTAGGTCAATTCTCAAAAGAAGGTGTCTTAATATAAGGTCCGACCTTGAATGTAATGAATCAACAATTTAAGACTGATTCAAAAATGAGAATAGGATGTCTTGAATTAATCGAAGGGCTTATTTCCTCAACCTCAAGAATATCGTTGAATTTCATTCGAAAGATTGCAATAGGATGAGCTCTTAAAGCAATG
>NW_018233646.1:0-431 GCF_001263595.1 Phalaenopsis equestris
TACTGCATACACTTGCATGTTAAAAAAAACAAAACCAAAACCCAAAAAAAAAACAAAATTTCAAACAAAAAAAATATATCTCACAACATTCCAAAATATAAGACAACTCAAAACGTAATGACAAACATCACAAAAAATACAACTTCAACTAAATTAAAATGTCTCTATTGGAAGATCGGGAATCCCTCGGAGGAGGTAACCTAAGGTTGCTAACGAGGCTTCCCACAGTCTAAATGAAATTATGGAACTCATTAAGTTGAGTTTAGTAAATTCATTTGGACTAAGTGATTCCAATAGAAAATAGTGGTGCCGGGACGATGGAACCGTGGGATCTTGACCGGTGTCGCTTTAATCAACTTTAATATGCCCATAATAAAAGTTAAAGAACTTTAACCATAAGGTCACCTGATTTGACATTATAACCAAATAAC
>NW_018233646.1:580-811 GCF_001263595.1 Phalaenopsis equestris
TGCAACATAAATCCTCAAACACATCTTTTAGGCATTTGTACAATCCTGTTGTACAATCTAAAGCCCTAACTCGCCTTAGGACTCCGAGGTAGTCGTTTGTTACGACTTAAATCCTCACATCTTCAAGGTTATTTGTGTTGATTGCTTCACACAAATGTAATTCCTAAAAAATAAAAATTGCAGGATGCAACATCTTAATGATTTCTCCCAAATTGAAGCTAAATAATAGGA
>NW_018233647.1:0-839 GCF_001263595.1 Phalaenopsis equestris
AAAGAAGGAGGGAGGAGAGATATATTAGGGATAAGAGGGAGGAAGGCAAGAGAAGAGATACATAAAGATGGAGAGAGATAGAGAGAAAAAGGGACATGGACAGAACCAGATAAAGGGAAAGAAACAGAGAGTGTGTGTGTGCTACAAAGACGGAGAGCTCAAAATATTGTGAGTAAAAGGATGGTTAAATCAGAGAATATATAAAGAGAGAGAGAGGTGATGAGAGAGAGAGGAGGAGAGAGAGAGCGAGAAAGAGAAGGAGAGTTAAAGAGGACAAGATGGAAGGAGAGATGGAAGGCGTGATTGAGGGAATAGGAGAGAGAAGAAGAGAGAGAGAAAGGGAGAAATGGGGAGGCTAAGAGATGTTGAGAGAGAAGAAAAGAGAGACATATAGATGAGAGATAGACAAAAGGATCGAGCAAGAAAGGGTAAAAGAGATAGAGATTGAAGGGAGTGCTAGAGAAATGAGTGAAGATAGCGACAAATGAGAGTGTGAGATAGTGGGAGAAAGAGAAGAAAAGTTAAAGATAAAGTGACAAAAGGCAGACAGAAAGTGAGGGGTGAAAGAGGGATAGAAGGGGAAAGAGATTGAGTGAGAGAGAGAAAGGGAGGAAGAAAGAAAGGAAGGGAGGGAGAGCAGAAGAGGGAGAGATAATAAAGTGGGTAGAAGTGCTAGAGGGAAGAAGAGAGAGGGGATGGGAGAAGGAGAGGGCGGAAGAGAGAGTGGTTGGGAAAGGGAGAGGGATAGGGAGTTGTGGGAAGAGAGAGTGAGTGGGAGAGGGAGAGTGTAGGAGAGGGTGAAGGAGAGTGAGAGAGAATAAAGAGAGAAGAGACAAAAG
>NW_018233647.1:1379-2313 GCF_001263595.1 Phalaenopsis equestris
ACAAAAATGAGAAGATAAAAAAAGTGTAAGAAAAGAGGGAGGGTGGGAGAGGTGGAGAGAGATAAAAAGAGAAAGAAAGGAGAGATTTAGTGAGGGAGGAAGAGAGAGACGAAAGGCATGGGAGAGATAGGGTGAGATAGTGGGGGAGGGAGAGAGGGGAGAGAGGAAGAAAGAGGGAAAGGGAGAAGAGAGGAAAAATGAATCGCGATAGGGGGAGAGAGGGAGAGGGACAGAAAGAGTGAGAGACAGATATAAGAGTGAGACCCTTTCTCTTCTTGACCCTCTCGATACTCTCACTCTTTCTTCTTCTCTCTCACACTTCCCTCCCTCCCTCTCTCTCTTTCTCTCACTCAATGTCTTCCTCTCTCACTCACTCACTCTTGCTCTTTCTTCCCTTAGTCTCTCCTATCTCTATATTTCTCTCATTCTCTCTCTTATTATTGCTCCCTCTCTCTTATCTTTCTCGCCCCCCTCTATATCTCTCTATCATTCTCTTGCTCTCTTTTCTATCACTCTTACTTCCTTCTCTTTCTTTGCTTACTCTTTCTCTTGCTTTATCACTCACTCTCTTTTTCTGACCTTTCATTTTATTATTGCATTGCTCTCTTTTCTCCCTCTTCTTATCTCTCTCACTATTTCTCACTTTCTCTTACACTTCTTTCTCTCACTTTTCCCCTCCCTATTTCACTCCCTCCCTCTCTCTCTCACACACACATCTTTATCTCTCTTTCTCACACACACACTCTCTCTCTTCCCTCACTCTCTCTTTTGTATTTAACTCTTGTTCTATCTTTCCCGCCCCTCTCTCTCACTCAAGATAGAGAATATTGAGAGAGTATGTGGGATGGAGAGTGGTTGAGATAAAGAAAAATGAGAGAGGGTGTATTGGAGAGAGATAGGGAGAGAGAAAAGAGAGAGAAAGAGAGAGAAATAG
>NW_018233648.1:0-656 GCF_001263595.1 Phalaenopsis equestris
GATCAAATATTCACTTGCTATATTCCCCAGCGGAAGCAAATAGCACACATAATCCCACACCCCTTCTATGTCTCTTGAATTAGGAGTTTGTATTGATTTTGTTGATCTCGTCGGTCAATGTCAATACGCGCGATGTACTTGCCCAGCACACCACACCTATTGGGGGTCCATTTGTTGACGTCACTTTTGGTTGAGGTTTAGTTCTTCCTCTCTAGTAGCCTAAGGTATAGCCATAGGACTTTCCTGTTGACTATTCCTAGAAAACTAGAAGAGGAACCCTCATCATTATAAATTCTAAACTCATCTTTACTCAACTTGAAGTTCTACATATTGATCCTAACTTCTAACACTTAGTGGGTGGGGTCATTATGAGGGAGCTCAATGAGAGTTCTCATAGGACTGTTGGACCTTAGGGTTGACCTTGGGTGTTGGTTTAAAGCTAAGGCACTCACTAAAATCACCTCACTCACAATCGTTCACAAATGCAAACCTAAAATTTTCTTGACTTTGATCACTTGATACTTTTGGGATACTCATGTAGATGGTCCTCTAAACCCACTGGCCCAAGGCTAGGGTTTAGCTAAGACCAGTACATAGAGAACCTAAAATTGGGTTTCCATAGGTCCATGACTTATTTATGGTGGTTGGCACCCCAA
>NW_018233649.1:0-316 GCF_001263595.1 Phalaenopsis equestris
CTCCCTCACAGGGGCTAAACAAATTTCAGAAAAAAAAAAATAAAAACGAAAATAGTTCCTCACTAGAGCTAAACTAAGCTCAGCAAGAAATAAAGCCAAAACCGAGTCTAATGATTGAGTCGAATGATATCAAAATCTAGACTTCCATAAAGCATTAAGGCTATAGTCATTTCAAGCCCAGAACCGTGACCCCAAATCAAGCCAAAACCGAGCTCGACAAGAACTAGGAACCAACACAGCCCCCAACTAGAGCCAACCTGAGCTCAGCAAGAAACAAAACGAAAACCAGCCCTCGACCAGAGACAAAGCCAAAGCC
>NW_018233650.1:0-21833 GCF_001263595.1 Phalaenopsis equestris
CTAGACCTCAACCAAAAATGAGGTCAACAGAGCACAAAGAGATTCCTTAGCGAACTTGTCGTGGATTAATTTGTTAGTGTTATACATAATCACATGACTATCATGGAAACAGGTCAAACTATTGAATTGCAGCTTCAACACCCCATCCATATTCTCATAAAGGTGGGACAACTTTTCAACCTTTGAATGTAGAAGAGAAATCTCACCTTCAATCTTCTTAAGTTTTTTTCATGAGGTGCTACAAACTTAATGCGAGGTATTGATCCCGACTTTCACGAAAGTACTACGAAGTATGTGTGGTTATATTCTTAATTTTTTTTATTTATATTTCCTTCTTTACAACTGTGCCTAACACTTGACTCCGAAGCAAATAAGAGTGCAACTATTATATTTAAATATTGAGATAATATGCAAGTATACATATCGTTACAATTAATATAAGACTTTTTTATTAATCCCCAAATATCAAACCCACAGAAAGAATTACAATCTTTTAATAAATAATTAGATAACAAACTCTACTTTGAAAAATATTCTTACCCTAAACTATAGAAGCTATAATAGGAATGAAAGTTCAATTTGTTTTGGTAATTTTTTATAATTGAAAATAATGTAAACAACTAGCTAAATTTAATTAGATATTTGTAAGATGAAGGCAATATAAATAAAATATTTTTTCCTTATCATGATAAATAAAAAGTATAGGAATTCTGTTGTGGAAGTACTCAAATTGTGTTGTGCCAAATAGGAGCAATGTTATTACTTACCCTTACTAGAGATGCTATAAAGAACATTGGCTAATTTAAAGTTTGAATAGTCTTGAAGATGGGCTAGGTCAGGAAGATACTAGCTCTCACTCTAGAGTTCCCTCTTCTCCCTCCACATGGGGGCTAACATCTCGTATCAAAACCTAAAATAATAAACTAATTTGGGGGCTTTAGTCTATCACTCTAAAGGCCTCTAACTCTATACCCTTTAAAGTTCATTTCCCTATTTATTTGCACTCAATCATATGAATTACATTCTCATCCATAGAATCTCATATGATTCTTACCATTAGTTGACTGAGACAATACCATCTCAGATCTTACATGTTCTCATAATAAATATTAACAACTTAATTAACCAAATCAAGACGTAAGTGAAATACAAGGTTTAAAATCATCACAACTTATTCTGACATTAAACACCAGTACGTCTCACAACTTCCATCCAACACTTAATCACTTATCATTTTAAGGAAAAAAGATAAGGAAAACTACTCAGAATTCATCGAGAAAACACAACAACACTTAAGTTTAAAAGTAGAAATCATGTAAACACACAAGAAGTCTAGATTAAAGCCAAATGTACTCACAAAGATAAAAGTTTATCTCAAATTCATCTCCACCAAACTCTTGAAGTTCCTTTGAATCTCTTCTCTTTCTCTTTTTTACAATACTCTCTACTAACACACTACAACTCCTCCCTTTCTTCTCTGTAAAAGTATCCTAATTAATCTATGAGAGAGGGGTGTCGACGACTAATTGAGTCTCTCTCAATCATTTAATCCAAGTCTTCTTTTATAATTTTCCAAAAGATGCTTTGTTGTCTCTTCAAAATGTGTCCACATTCATTGAATCTTCAAAGAGTTGCCTCCTTTCAATAGCCATTTGGATGTATTTTTGTGTCCATTGACCATAACCCACGTTTTCACAAAGGGTTGCTTCAAACATCCCTTCAAACATTCATCCAAGTTTATTGAATCATCAAATATGGCGCTTAGGTGCAGTTTTCTCTGTAATCCTGGTGCTTAAGCGCCAGTCTTAGACGCTTAGGCGTCACTAATCTTTTGCACACCTTCTTCATTTTAACTCCAAATTTAATCTTTTTTCACTCCTTTCACCATTTTTTATTCATTTGACTGTACCTGAAAGAAAACAAAACACAAATACCTTGCATTAAAGTGTAATATCCTAAAAAATAAGAATAAAACTGTGTACATAAATATTATATATTTTAGGTGTATCAATATCCCCCAAACTTAAAATATTACTTGTCCTCAAGTGACACTCCAATCTTTCAAAACCAACATAAGTAGGTTATGTAAATGAGTTTCTTTAAGATATTCTAAAATTTTGATCTAAAAATATAATAGTCCAGAAATATAATAGTCCAATTTAGAAAAAATATTACTAAATGAGACCAACTTAGAGTTTAGAAATCTTTAATGTAAAGAAGTTCAAAAAAATGAGTTCCTATCTAGTTCAGAAATACTTGTAAATTCTAGAAATATAGGTGTAGGTATTCTATCCTCTCTACTTAAAAATTTTTTATTAAGAATAATTATACTTGCTATATTGTATAAGGTTAAGAGTTTCTCAGATCTTATACTTTAAAAAGATGAGATGTGGAACTAATTTTTTATTAGGCACTAATCCTCAAGCTTCTCCTCCCCTTTTCAACTTTACTTTTCTATTTTCTTCTTTTCCTTTTTTTTTCTTTTTCATGTCTCTTTTTCAGGTGAGGATTACTATATCTGGATAGACCTTTAATAATTTTGAATTCCACTCCTCATTTCCTAAAGCAAAGGTTTGATATAAATCTTTTACTTAAAAATAAAATAATATTTTTGAAATTTATTTTTCATAAAAGAAATTTAAATAGTGAAAATAAAATTCTAACATTTCTATATTTTTCAAAAGTACAATTTCTCCTACTAAAGATAGTTATACAATATTTATCATTTTTACACTAAAAAACTTTTAACTTTAAGTTTTTCTTCATTATTATACGTTTTAACTAAATTTTCATACTCATTTTTATATTCAAAATTTTATTTCCCTAATATAACGTCGTATACATATTCATTTTTTTCTCAAATCAAAATCAAACTTATTTGTATCACATTTGAGAACAAATAAAATTCAACTTTTAAGAATTATTTTTCCTCCCCCCAAACTTAAGTTTTTAATAAGATAAAATATTTTAGCATCATATATATGTGTATATATATATATATAAATAAACACACTAACATAAATTCACAATTACAACATAAAGAAAATACATGGTAGTAAATTAAAATTTTAAACATGAAATTCTTAATTAAGAGTTAGTAATATTCTAACCCTTCCTATAATTTTGGAATAAGTTCTAAACAAACCAACAAAATACACTAAACAATACTATTAACACAATTACTAACACAAAAAAAAGTATACTAACATAAGAACACAAATGCATAACAACAGTCTCTAATACAACAAAACACAACACAAACAATAGTAGCAATCTAAATAAGTAAAACACATAACAAAGTAGCAGTTCAACACAACTACAACATATAAAGTTCAAAATTTAAAATTTAAACTACACAAATCAATCTTCCTCTTCCTCCTCATCATCTTCTGTACGTTCATATGAAGGGTATTGTGGATATGAAGAAAAAACCACGCTTTGGTCACCCTTAATAAGGTTCTCCAAAGATAATTAAAATTTCTCTTCATAGTCATTATGTCTCTTCTTATGACCATTAATATGATCTACATAGTTCTCCTGATTTAGTACCTTATCCGCAATATAATTAATGTTATCTAGCATTCTATGCATTAATTGTGCCTGCGAATCAGAACTAGTAGACTGACCTTGCAATGTAGATGCACGTTAAGTAGAAGCATGAGAAGTAGAAGCACCTGAACTTCTAGAAAATCCTTCTCTCCAACCAAATGTAAAATTTTCTAAAGAAAATTTCACGTTAACGCTAGTGATAGGCTTTAGAGGTTGCGGAATCTCCTCCCAACTATCAAATCTAACACATGCTTACTCACATAAGGAAAAGATTAAGGGTGCAAATCCCAAACCTGCAGTAGTGGCAGCTATAACAGAACTAGTGATCATCTGATAGATCAAGGATCCAATATCGATTGGCTTAAATTGCTGAATACAGTAGTTTAGAGTGGCTCCATCTCTTATTACTTTACTGAGGTGATTGGTAGGGAGTAGATGAGTTAAAAAAATAGTGTTGCCCTTTTGACGTGGCATCAAGCTTTGACACAAGGAAATTTACTCTCATTTCATTTGTTATTTTCCATAACCCTCTTCCCGCAGTTGATGATCATATAATCTTATCAACTCCTCCTCAGTCGGATTATAATTCAAATAAAAACACAATACACTAGGGGGCAGCTGGTAAAATGAGTTTATTACCTCAGGGGAAAAAGCTACTGATTTTTCTCTGACCATAACTTGATCTTCCTCAACTTCAGAGAGATTAATATATAACTCCCAAAGCACAAAAATTATAGCCACCACAATAGAAAAACAACAGATTCGTTCCTACTATCGGTGAACTATTAACTCTTCAAATGCTTCACCTGAATTTTTGAAACAATGCTCAGGAATCAATTTTCTTGATTTCAGTGCTTCAGCACATCTATCCTAAGCTTTGGAACTAACGAACTTACTAGAATCAAGGTTGGACTTCCCCTTGCTCCTCTTCATTCTTGGTGTCATTTCTAAAAATCACATAAAATTCACAATAAAACCTAATCTCAAGTCTAAATCACTAAACTTAACTTCTAAAGCTTAAAATATCATGTCAATGTATTTTCCATAAATTTTTCTCAAAATTTCACCATGAATAGTGATTTTTTGATAAATCCTCAATGTACTCAAAATACATGGTAAAAATTAATAATTTTTTACAAAAAAGTGAGGCTCTTACCTTGAGAAGATGAAATCTAGCAAATTTGATAAAAATCAATAATTTTTTACATAAAAGTGAGTTGAGAAGATGAAATATAGCAAATTTGGCTTGATTCCATCAAGAAATATTCACTTAAGGAGCACTAGGTCCCAAAATTACTTAAGGAGCACTAGGTCCAAAAATTGCCAAATCTCAAGGATGAAGATGATGGTCGGGGAAAAAATAGTCAAAAATGGTATTTTCTGGCTCAAATTTTCACTTGTAACTGTTCACAAACTGGTTTAAGTGAACCAGTGCTTAAGCGCGACTGGTTCGACGCTTAGGCACTACTTCTTGGGTAGTCTAGCGCTTAAGCGTGGGATTTTGGCGCTTAGGCACCAGTGCACAAATTTTGATATTTTTGATTCTAAGTAAGATGCACATCTAGGTTAAGTCAACCACCCTAAATGGTCTTATAAACCTTAATAACTATTTTCTTCCCCTTCAATTCTCCTCTTTCTCAAAATTTACCAATTTTCACAAATTCAATTCAACACAAAATAATACAAAATTTTACACATAAACAAATACTTATATTAATTCACAAACAAATACAAATACTTGTGATACATAATTTTTTAATCCAATGAGCCTTAGATGAGATAACTCCTGAACACATACTTCAAATACTAAACAAATTTAGCATAAAACACTTAAACTTAACACTAACATTAAGACACATAAAACAAACAAAAACTAACATCAAATGAACAACTAGACTCTAGAACTGAATTCCATTCTCCTTCTGGTGGAACTAATTCTGACCTTTCATTTGTTTCTCTTGGGGCATTTGAAATATAGATCTGATAGAACAGACGGTGGTGAAGAACTCTAGTTAATTCTTCTTCAATCCATTTATTTTTTAAGTACATAACTTTTTCCGCTTCTTCTATTAAACTTGTATGGCTAAATTGCACCTTAATTTTCCATCTAATATGCTCCAAATGTGCATTAGTCCCATTCACCTTCACTTCAATTGAAACCACATCAGCCTCAATCTTTACGATCTTCTTCACTATTCCTTCTATACTAATCGCTAGGAATTTGTGGTATAACACTTGCGCACTTTGACTAACAAACTTTTTCTTCATGGCTTCTTCTTTCTTCTTGATTTCAATCTCTCAAGAAGACATTCTGTAAGTTCTCACACTCTTTACTTAGACTTTAGTACAAAAATTGAAGTGGGTGAGAATTCTCTTCATTCTATACACTTTATAGGCTTTAGATCAAGACTAGACACACTACACACATTCTCAAACCACTAACCCAAGTTTAAACCCACTAAACCATGTTTAATTCTTCTAGAAATGTAATTTAGCATGTTTTGATAACTGCCACGCTTAAGCGCCGGTGCTTAATTTAGAACACGTTTGCATAACATCCAAATACACATTCTAACATGTCTAAGTCATCTATTATGGCCTTAGAATCATTACTAAATCAGTATATCTTCAAAAATACTACCACATTTTTCTTTAGTCAAACACAACAACATAACATTCACAACAGAAACATACTGATAACTATGGGTTGCCTCCCATAAAGCGCATGTTTTAACATCGTCAGTCCGACATAACCAATGCTTATTCTAGTTGACCCAATAACATAAGATCATTTAATTTAAGTTGATACCCTAAAAAATAAGGTTTTACTCGGTGACCATTCACTTTGAATATTTTCTCAGTTTTAGAATCTTTAATATCCACAGCTCCATACCTAGACTTAAGTTTGCCTGGAAATAGTCTTAATTTTGCATTATAAAGCAAAACTTATTGCCTTGACTGAAAATTTTTAGTAAGAACCCTCTGATCATGCCACGCCTTCATCTTTACTTTGTAAATCTTAGCACTTTAAAAAGATTCATTCCTTATCTCTTCAAGCTCATTCAATTGCAATAATCTTTTCTCACCAACATCTTTTAAATTGTAATTAAATTCCTTAATCACCCAGTATGTTTTATGCTCAAGTTCAGCTGGTAAGTGACACGCTTTCCCAAATATTAGCCTGTATGGGAACATTCTTATAGGAGTTCTGTATGCAGTCCCATAAGCCCACGAAGCATAGCCAAGTTTAGCTGACCAATCCATTTTAGTTGGATTTACATATTTTTCTAATATTCCTTTAATTTAGCAATTCCATGGTTAATAATATATTGTATTAATAATTTTTCCATTATTGTATTTCTGAAATGACTTCCTTCATCAGTTGTGATTACTCTCAGCATCCCGAATCTACAAAATATGTTCGTTCTTAAGAACTTTGCAACACTTTGAGCATCACATCGAGGTAAAGCAACAACTTCTATCCATTTGGATACATAGTCTACTACTAACAATATATATAAATTTTCAAAGATGGTATAAATGGTCTCAAGAAATCTAATTCCCAAACATCAAATATCTTAACTTCTAACACATAATTGAGGGTCATCTCATTTCTCCTAAAAATATTGCCTACTTGTTGACATCAATCACAAGTTTTGATATAAGCATTAATATCTCTAAAGATTGTAGGCCAATAAAATACAGATTGCAAAATTTTGTATGTTATTTTATCAACACCAAATGTCCCCCAAAATTAGAATTATGACATTTTTTGATAATTTCATAAGTTTCTTCTAAAGGCACACTTCTTCGAATAATTAGATCATTTCCTTCTTTATATAAAAATGTGTCATCCCAAAAATAAGTCTTAGCTTCAAATAAAAATTTCCTCTTCTGTTGGTATGTCATACCATATGATATAATATCATTAATAATAAAGTTCACAATGTCGGCATACCATGGAAACATGCTACTCATTAATCACTCATTAATATTGAACAAATATTCATCTGAAAAATGTTCATTAATTTTTTTTAAAATAGAGTGATTTTTCTGATTCAAGCATGGATAGATGATCAGCAAGTTGATTCTCAACTCCCTTCCTATCTACTATTTCAAAGTCAAGTTCTTGCATAAGAAGAATCTATCATACCAATCTTGGTTTTGAATCCTTCTTTTTCATTCAATTTTTAATAGTATAATGATCTGTATGCACAATACATTTTGTTCTAATTAAATATGATTAGAATTTATCAAAAGCATAAAATATTGCTAATAAATCTTTCTCAGTTGTGGTATAATTTATGCCCAACTAGTTTATCCAATATTTGATCTAGAAAGGGTAGTGGAAAATGATCTTTCCTAGTGGCGAGATTTAATTTTTTATAATCAATGCATATTTGTCACTCTGTGACTTGACTTGTTGGTATTAACTCATTATTTTCAATCAAAGTAACAGTCACTCCTATTTCTTAAGAACATAGTGGATTGGACTAACTCCTGCACTATCTGAAATAGGGTAGATAATAGATCTAAGAGATCCAGCTAATCCATTGTAAAAGACTTGAATTATTAACCAATCTCGTAAAGCATGGTGTGGTCATTTTCTCAGGAGTTTGTTAAATCGTTTCCACGCTTTATAAATAGATTCCCTTTCAAACTGACAAAAAGATGTAATATCATTTCTAAGCTTCGCAGTTTTTTGTGGTGAAAAATATTTAGCGAGGAATTTCTGCGTTAAATCACCCCAAGTTCTGATAGATCCAGGTGCCAACAAATTTAACCATATCTTAGCTTTATCCCTCAGTGAGAATTTTAAAAGTCCAACTCTAATAGCATCATCCGAAACACCATCATGTTTAAATGTAGCACACAATTCTAGAAAATTGGCAAGATGTAAATTTGGACCTTCAGTTGGTGCTCCTCTAAACTGATTATTTGATACCATTCAGATAATAGCAGGTTTAGTTTAAGTTCAAATTAATTAGCCATTATAATAGGTTTTTTAATACTACAATGAAGTTCATCTACAAATAGGTTTGCATAATCTCTTAAGGGTCTAAATTCTTGATTGATTTCAGCATTTTGATTATATTGGTTTGCTATTTCTTATAATTTTTAATCATTTTCTATATTTTTTATTTTTCTTATTTTTTTAATAGTTCTTTCTAATTCAGAATCATAAGGTTGCAGTCCTTTAGAACCTGAACTACACATACATTTCTACAAAATAACATAAAATCACATCACACAAACAAGAACATATATAAAAACAATACTACAATATCCCTATAATAAATCTAAAAGTTTAAATAAGAATTTCTAAAAATAGAAGCTTGCTTTCCTAAAAATTCCATCAAAATTTTTTTTACTTCCCGACAATGGCAGCCAAAAACATGATCCCTACATTTACAACAGTACTTTGAATTATGTGTGGTTATATTCTTAATTTTCTTTATTTATATTTTCTTCTTTACAATGGTGCCAAAAATTTGACTCTGAAGCAAATAAGAGTGCAACTATTATATTTAAATATTGAGATACTACACAAGTATACGTATTGTTAACAAGTAATATAGGATTTTTTAATTAAGCCCTAAATATCAAACCCATAGAGAGAATTACAATCTGTTAATAAATATTAGATAACAAACTCTACTTTGAAAAATATTCTTACCCAAATTATAGATGTTATAATAAGAATGAAAGTTCAATTCTATTTGGTATTTTTGGATAATTGCAAATAAAATTAAACAACTAACTAAATTTAACTAGATATTTGTAAAGATGAAGGCAATATAAATAAAATATTTATTTGCTTATCATGAATCAGCAACAAGTATAGGAATTATGTTGTGGAAGTACTCAAACTGTGTTGTGCCAAAGAGGAGCAATATGATTCTGTACCATTACTAGAGATGCTATAAAGAACATTGGCTAATTTAAAGTCTGAAAATTCTTGAAGACGAGCTAGGTAGGGAAGATACTAGCTCTCACTCTAGAGTTTCCTCTTCTCCCTCCACATGGGGGCTAACATCTCGTATCAAAACCTAAAATAATAAATTGAATTGGGGGCTTTAGCCTGTCACTCTAAAATCCTCTAACTCTACAACCTTCAAAGTTTATTTCCCTATTTATTTACACTCAATCATATGAATTACATTCTCATCCATACAATCTTATGATTCATACCATTAGTTGATTAAGAAAATTTCATTTTGGATCTTACATGTTCTCACAACAAATATTAACATCTTAATTGGCCAAATCAAGAATTAATGAAGTACAAGATTTAAAATCATCACAACTTATTCCAACATTAAAGATTATTACTTCACACTCCAATACTTCTCACAACTTCCATCCAACTCTTAATCACTTATCATTTTAAGGAAAAAAGATAAAAAAAACTACTCAAAATTCATGGAGAAAACACAACATCACTTAAGTTTAAAAGTAGAAATCATGTAAACACACAAGAAGTCTAAATTAAAACCAAATGTAGTCACAAAGATAAAAACTTATCTCAAATTCCTCTCCACCAAAATCTTGAAGTTCCTTTGAATCTCTTCTCTTCCTTTCTCTTACAATACTCTCTACTAACACACTACAACTCCTCCCTTTCTTCTCTCTAAGAGTATCCTAATTAATCTATGAGAGGGGAGCGTCAACGACAAATTAAGTCTCTCTCAATCATTCAATCCATGTCATCTTTTATAAATTTCCAAAAGGTGCTTTGGTATCTCTTTAAAATGTGTCCACATTCAATGAATCTTCAAAGAGTTGCCTTCTTTCAATAGCCATTTGAATTTATTTTCATGTCCATCAACCATAACCCATGTTTTTACCAAGAGTTGCTTCAAACACTCCTTCAAAAATTAGTCCAAATTCATTGAATCATCAAATAAATACCTCTGACGCGAAAGTGTGAGGTATGTGGCGCTTAGGCGTGGCTTTCTCGGTTATCCTGGTGCTTAAGCGCTAGTCCTGAGCACTTAGGTACCACAATTCTTTTGCACACATTCTTCATTTTTACTCCAAATTTGATTATTTTTCTCTCCTTTCACCTTTTTTCATCCATTTGACTGTACCTGAAAGAAAAACATACAAATAACTTCCATTAAAGTACAATATCCTCCAAAATATGTTTGAAAATATGTACATAAATGATATATATTTTAGGTGTATTAGGAATCCATTGAGATATGCTTGAGGATCCTTATGCACTAACTTCTTTTCTTCAAATCTCTCATTGCCATTGCTCTCCATGATCTCTCAAATGGAATTTTCACTCTCAAATTTCTTTAGAATACTTAAGAATGTTGTAGGGATACTTTAAATCCTATCCTAGGCGGTTTTATATAGATGAAGAAGAAGAGAAATCAAATTTTTGGCGGTTTAGAGGAGTTATTTGAACTGTGGATCTATAGTGCCAGATATGGAGCTATAGCACTAAACCAACATACTCATATCTCAAATTTCTTTCTTCTACTCTTTAAGCCCTTCAATATAACAATTTTTTATGCCAACAAAGTCATATAAGGCTCATAATCACCATACATAATTCATCATAACAATAATTCACATTCAAGTCACATTGATAATTATGGGTTGCCTCCCACAAATCGCTTGGTTTAATGTGGCAGCCCAAAATAACCATTGTTTTACTTAGGTATGATCCAACATTAGGATCTCTTCAAATGTAGGACCCTCTCCACTCATGTAAGCTTTTAATATGTGTCCATTAACCTTATCACTCTCCCAATTTTTGGATCTTCAATATGAATTGCTCCATATGGATATACTTTTACCAAAATAAATGATCATGACCACATGGATTTAATTTTTCTTGGAAATAATTTCAATCTCAAATTACAAAGCAGTTCTTCTTGCCCAGACTCAAAATGCTTTTTTAGAATTTGCTGATCATGCTAAAAAAAAATTCTCTTTGAAAATTTTGGCATTCTCATAAGTTGCATTTCTCAATTCATCAAGCTCACTTAATTGCAGTAATCACTTATCTCCATCATCTTTCAAATTATAATTAAATTCTTTAATTGCCCAGTAAGCTTTATGTTCTAACACAACTGGCAAGTGACATGCTTTTCCGCATAGGAGCCTTTATGGTGTCATTCTTATAGGTGTTTTATAAGCAGTTCTATAGGCCCATAAAGCATTATCAAGTCTAGAAGACAAAACAGTCCTTTTAGGATTTACCACTTTTTCTAATATTCTTTTAATTTCTCGATTGGATACTTCAACTAAACCACTAGTCTAAGGATGATAAGCTATATCAATTTGATGTTTAATCTCAAATTTTTGAGTTAATGTTTCTATCATTCTATTCCTGAAATGACTTCTTGATCCCGATTTTATATGACAATACGATGTATGCAGTTATATTCTTAATTTTTTTTACTTGTAATTCTTACTTTGCAACGGTTCCAAAAACTTGATCGCCAGCAACAGCTAGGTAAAAGCTTGACTTTGAAGAAAATAAGAATATAATTATTTTATTTAATTATGGGATATTACGCAAGTATACGTATCGTTATCAAGTAATATAGGACTTTTTGATTAAGCCTCTAATATCCAACCCACAGGGACAAAAGACAATATGCAAATAAAATTAGAAGAAATTAGATACCTAGTTCTACTTAACAAAATATTCTTACTCAAATTATAGATGTTATAGTATGAATGAAAATCCGATACTTTTTGTAATTTTTGATAATTAAAAATAAAGTAAACAACTAATTAAACTTAACTATATATTTTTAAAATGAAGGTAATATAAAAAAATATCTTTTTCCTTATCATGAATGATTAACAAGTATAAGAATTTTGTTGTGCCAAATAGGAGCAACAATATTTTTTACCCTTACTAGAGATGTTATAAAGAACATTGACTAATTTAAAATTTGAATAGTCATGAAGACAGGTTAGGTAGGGAAGATACTAGTTCTTACTCTAGAGTTCCCTCTATTCCCTCCACCTAAGGACTAACATCTCAAATAAAAACCTAAAACTATAAATTAAATTGGGGGTTTTAGCCTGTCACTGTAAAGTCCTCTAATTCTACACCATTCAAAGTTTATTTCCCTATTTATTTTCACTTAATCATGTGAATTACATTCTCATTCATACAATCTCATGTGATTCTTACCATTTAATGATTAAGACAATACCATCTCATATCTTACATGTTCTCACGAAAGATATAAACATCTTAATTGGTCAAATCAAGAATTAAATTAAGTACAAGGTTTAAAATCATCACAACTTGTTCCAAAATTAAAGTTTAATACTTTACACAACTTCAATCCAATACTTAATCACTTATAATTTTAAGAAAAAAGATAAAAAAGTACTTATAATTCATGGAGAAAACACAACCACACTTAAGTATGAAAGTAGAAATCATGCAAACAAATAAGAAGTCTAAATTAAAACCAAATATAGTCACAAAGATAAACACTTATTTTGAATCCTCTCCACCAAACTCTTGAAGTTCCTTTAAATCTTTTCCTTCACTTACAATACAAACTACAACTCAAAATAAAAAGAGAAGGGGGTAGAGACGTATATGGGAGGAAGGCTGGAAGAAATTGTAGGAGAGTGTGGAAGGGGGGCCTTTCAATCCAATCCAAGAGTCTTCTTTTATAATTTTCCAATAGGTGACTGGGTGTCTCTTCAAAATGTGGCCACATTCAATGAATCTTTCAAGAGTTGCCTCCTTTCAAAAGCCAATTGAATGTATTTCTGTGTCCATTATTTATTTCTCACATTTTCACCAAGGGTTGCTCCAAACACCTCTTCAAAAATTTTTCCAAATTCATTGAATCATAAGTAACTACTTCTGGTACATAAGCATGAGGTACTTGGCACTTTGGAGCTGCCTTCTTGGTTTTACTTACGCATAAGAGCCAGTTCTGAGTGCTTAGGCACCACAGGTCTTTGCACGCCTTCTTCATTTTTGCTCCAAATTTGATCCTTTTTCACTCATTTCACTATTTTTCATCCTTTTGATTGTACCTAAAAGAAAAACACACAAATACCTTCCATTAAAGTGCAATATCTCAAAAATATGTATAAAAATGTGTACATAAAAACTATATATTTTAGGTGTATCACTTCCCCCATCTGTAATGATAACTCGTGGCATTCCAAATTTTGTGAAAATATTCCTTCCTAAAAATTTTGCTACACTTTTAGCATCATAGCAAGGTAAAGCAACTACTTCAATCTATTTAGAAATGTAATCCATAGCTATTAAAATATAAATTTTTCTAAGAGATGGTACAAATGGTCCCATGAAATCTAATCCCCAAACATCAAAGATTTCAACCTCAAGTGTAAAATTTAGGGGCATTTCATCCATCAAGAAATAGTGTCTACTCTCTGACATCGATCACATATTTTTATATAATTGTTAACATATCTAAATAAAACAGACCAATAAGATTCAGATTGTAAAATCTTAAATGCAGTTTTATCCACTTCAAAATGTCCCAAAAAATCTGATTTATGACATTTTTGAATAATTTCTTGAGTTTCTTCTAATGGTAAACATCTTCGAATAATAAAGTCATTGCATTGTTTATATAAATAAGTGTCATCTCATAAGTAAGATTTTGAATCATAAATGAAATTTTTAATTTGATGGTTTTCTAATCCATAAGGTAAAATATTACAAATCATGTAATTCACTATATTAGCATACCATAAAAATTATCATTCATTAATCCCATATAATCGTTCATCCAAAAATTCTCATTAATTTCATCATTTAAATCTTTCTCATTTCTTTTTCAAGTTTTGACAGATGATCAGCTATTTGAT
Source organism: Phalaenopsis equestris (assembly GCF_001263595.1). NCBI lineage: Eukaryota > Viridiplantae > Streptophyta > Magnoliopsida > Asparagales > Orchidaceae > Phalaenopsis > Phalaenopsis equestris. The sequence continues at coordinate 14,392 of NW_018233650.1, forward strand.
TATTAGTACCATTCCTATACGCAACTTGAAAATTAAATTCTTGCATAAGAAGGACCCATTTAATTAATCGTGGTTTTGCATCATTCTTCATCATTAAATACTTAATAGCAGAATGATCAAAAACAAATATTATTAGTAATAATTCCTTTTCAGTGATAGTGTAATTAATTTGAGCTTCATTAAGGATTTTACTAGCATATTATATCACCTTAAACATTTTATCATCTCTTGTCCTAAAACAACCCCTATAGCATAATTACTAACATCAAACATTAGTTCAAAAGAATTTATCCAGTCAGGTGAAACAATAATAGATGTAGTGATTAATTTCTCTTTTAATAAATTAAATGCATTTAGGCAATCTTAATTGAATTCAAAGTTGTCATCTTTCTCTAAAAGTTGGCATAAAGGCTTGGAAATTTTTTAAAAATCTTTAATGTAACGTCTATAGAAACCAACATGTCCCAGAAAACTTCTTATTCCCTTCACATTAGGAGGAGGTGTCAATTCTGCAATAACTTGAATTTTTATTAGATCAATGTCCATGCTTTTTTTCAGAAATTTTATGCCCTAACACTATTCCTCCTGCAACCATAAATTTACATTTTACCAATTTGAGAACAAAGTTTATTTCTTCACAGTACTTCAGAACTCTTGCTAAATGATCTAAACATGAATTGAAAGAAGTCCCAAAGACTGAGAAATCATTTATAAAAATTTGAATTCCTTTCTTAATTAAATCATAGAAAATTGACATCATACATCTCTGAAAAGTTGCAGGGGCATTACATAATCCAAATGCCATTCTTCTAAAGCAAAACTTCCATAAGAACTAGTAAAAGTTATTTTCTCTTGATCCTAAGAAGCAATAGGTATTTGGTGGTATCCAAAATATGCATCCAAAAAGTAAAAATAACGGTGTCATACTAGTCTATCCAATATTTCATCCAGAAAAGGTAGTGGAAAATGGTCTATTCTAGTGGCGACATTTAATTTTCTATAATCAATGCAGATTCATGGTAAAATATTACAAATCATGTAATTCACTATATCAGCATACCATAAAAATTGTCATTCATTAATCCCATATAATCGTTCATCCGAAAATTCTCATTAATTTCATCATTTAAATCTTTTTCATTTTCTTTTTCAAGTTTTTATAGATGATCAGCTATTTGATTATCAGTACCATTCCTATACGCAACTTGAAAATTAAATTCTTGCATAAGAAGGACCCATTTAATTAATTGTGGTTTTGCATCATTCTTCATCATTAAATACTTAATAGCAGAATGATCAAAAGCAAATATTATTACTAATAATTCCTTTTCAGTGATAGTGTAATTAATTTGAGCTTCATTAAGGATTTTACTAGCATATTATATCACCTTAAACATTTTATCATCTCTTTATCCTAAAACAACCCCTATAACATAATCACTAACATCAAACATTAGTTCAAAAGAATTTGTCCAGTCAGGTGAAATAATAATAGATGTAGTGATTAATTTCTCTTTTAATAAATTAAATGCATTTAGGAAATCTTCATTGAATTCAAAGTTGTCATCTTTCTCTAAGAGTTGGCATAATGGCTTGAAAATTTTTTTAAAATCTTTAATGTAACGTCTATAGAAACCAGCATGTCCCAAAAAACTTCTTATTCCCTTCACATTAGGAGGAGGTGTCAATTCTGCAATAACTTGAATTTTAATTAGATCAATGTCCATGCCTTTTTTCAAAAATTTTATGCCCTAACACTATTCCTCCTGCAATCATAAATTTGGATTTTACCAACTTGAGAACAAAGTTTATTTCTTCATAGTACTTCAGAACTCTTGCTAAATGATCTAAACATGAATTGAAAGAAGTCCCAAAGACTGAGAAATCATCTATAAAAATTTGAATTCCTTTCTCAATTAAATCATAGAAAATTGACATCATACATCTCTGAAAAGTTGCAGGGGCATTACATAATCTAAATGACATTCTTCTAAAGCAAAACTTCCATAAAAACTAGTAAAAGTTATTTTCTCTTGATCCTAAGAAGCAATAAGTATTTGGTGGTATCCAAAATATGCATCCAAAAAGTAAAAATAACGGGGTCCTGCTAGTCTATCCAATATTTCATCCAAAAAAGGTAATGGAAAATGGTCTATTCTAGTGGCGGCATTTAATTTTCTTTAATCAATGCAGATTCACCATCTAATAACTTGTCTTGTTGGAATTAATTAATTCCTTTAATTTTCAACCACAGTAACTCCTACTTTCTTAGAAACACAATGAATAGGACTAACCCAAAAACTATCTAAAATTGGAAAAATAATCCCAGCATCCAACTACTTTAAAATTTCTTTCTTAACTACATATTTCATTATAGGATTCAATCTCCTTTGAGGATTGACCCTAGGCTTATGGTTATCTTCCATCCAAATTCGGTGCATACAAATTGATGGAGTGACTCCTTTAAGGCTCCTTTAATATTAGCTAATTTCCATCCAAAGGGTTTCTTATGATTCTTTAATATTTGCAATAATTGTTCTTCTTATTATGCAGTTAAATCTGAGGATATAATAATTGATAATTTGGATGAGTTCCCCAAATATGTAAACTTTAGATAAGTAGGTAAAACTTTCATCTAACTTTCAAGAGATTTTTCAATAGATGGAATTAGAGATATACTATATTCAGCAGTATCTAAAATTTCATATATTTCCTTAATATAATTTGAATCCTCAGTAATCATTTCATTTGATTCATCTTCAAAATCTCTTTCAGTCTTAACTTCTTGTTCTTTATCTAAAACGGCTTCAATTTCTTTTTGAACTCCAACATTTCATACCTTTCCACTCCTTAGTTGGACTGCTTTAACTTGTCCTAGCTCTTTACTTTTTTCTTTAGGATTGATCTCTACATTACTAGGAAGTATTCCTTAAGGCTTATTGCTAAGTGCGCTAGCAATTTATCTCAATTGATTCTCCATATTTCTAATAGCAACACTTTAAGTTTGTAAATGATTACCCATTTGCAACACCAGTTCTTCCATAGACAACTTCTTCTCCTAAACTTGTTAATTAAATCCAGGAGGATAAGTAGGTCTAAAGCTGTCGACATTAAAAAGTTGGGGAGTTGTTAAGTTGACAGCTGCTAGGATGGATATCCTAACACCCATTTTAATTTAATTTAATACATATATAATTTAGGAAAAAAATATTATTTTAAAATTTTGAAAATAAAAGACTAAACCAATCTCATATCCCAGTAGTTTAAATAAACAAGCCTAATACCACAATAAGTGCACCTATCATGAGGGATAGACACATTACTTACCGATTAAGGCTCGATTAAATAAACTAAAGATTGTGTGACATCTGTTTAAGTATGTGAAACCATTTTTTTGTTGACCAATAAATTCTCCTATTTAATACGAAGAATTAAATAGAATTTATATTAAGCTGGGTTTAAAAATGATTCCTATAATGGCAAGCCTCTATAGTTAATTACATCTTAGATAACCAAAGTCACATAAGAAACCTCTCAATAAAAATCAGGGGATATTATCTTCAAAGAGGTCAAAGGGTTTGGAATTTCCAATGAGATCGGACAAAGAGGTGTGAAAGGGGAATGACTCAAGTTTGGAACATTTTATTGTGGAATCCAAAGGAGGAGAGACTAGGGGATGTCATAGATCTAGAGGAAAATCTCAGTGACTTCCCAAGCTATCCTATCATTTGGCTTCAATTTTGGTGATTAGAATTTATTGAATGTTTCATCCTACTAATTTTATTAATTAGGGCTTATATTCATATGAAATGATTCCACAAATAGTTGGAAGATGTGATGATTTAGGTCATAGAAGATTACAACCTCAGAATCCTAAAATAGGTTAGGGCTTAAATTGTATAGCAGTGCCATACAAAGGCCTAAAGAAAAGTTGAGGCTTTATGTTTACATAAGCAAACAACCTCGAATTCCTATGGATTTGTTGTTTAATTCTATAGAATGGTTTAGCTGGTGAAGACATGTTTTGCTGTTGAAGATGGTCGTGCTGCCCACAAGCTAGCTTCAACCTCCTTGCCGTGGTGAGTTTAAGTTTTCTAATGTGTCAAGTCATTATGTCAAATCAAATGTCCTTATGATTATGGTTCTTTAAGTAATATGGGGCATATTAAAATTGATTAGAGTGATACTGGTTAGGATCCTTCGGTTCCTCGTTCCAGTACCACTATTTTCTTTTGGATTCACTTAGCCTAAATGAATTTACTAAACTCAACTTAATGAGTTCCATACTTTCATTTAGACCCTGGGAAATCTCGTTAGCAACCGTAGGTTACCTCCTCCGAGGGATTCTTGATCATCCAATAGAGACGTCTTCATTTTGTTGCAATTGTTATTTTGTGATGTTTGTGATTAAATTTTGCGTTGTCTTATATTTTGAATGTTGTGGTGGAGAATTTTATCTTAATTGATTTTATTTTTTGTTTTGGTTTCAGTTTTGTGGCTATCTTAAAGGTTTTAGTTTTCATGTAGGGTGACATCATTGTTTAGCATGCAAGTTTGTAAGCATAAATGTACAATGTAGAAAAAGCAAGAAAAGAAGGTACTGTAGACTGTAAGAGTGTACCTGGCGAGTCTTCTCGTTCCTCCACCTAAACCTTTAGTATCTTTGCAAGGCATATATATATAATGTTACAGGAATTAAGGCATGCTTATAAAGGAAAGTAAAAAAATACAAGTTTGAGGGGTGTCTACCAGATCCTATGTCATATTTTAGTGGGTCAAAATTTTGAGGTTGATTCCATTAAACAAATCATAATAAGTCCAGGTGTCCTTCAAAATTTCTAAAGGATCATCAAGAAATCTAGGATAATACCCTAGACATTCCATAGTCCCTAGAATTATCTAGAGTTCATTTTGGCCTTATCGAGTTTACTATATAGTTCATCTAATTAACACCCTTATGCTCAATGAATTATGATGTTTTGATTATCTCTTAAGTACGGTAATCATCACTTGATGAATTATATGGGTAGAGACCCTTGGGTGCAACTTAACTTAATTAAAGAATTTAGCTACTTTGATTTCAAAAAATGGGCTTGTAGTGTTTTGAAAGGTTTTAAGTTAATTATAAATTATTTTCTAAAGCTCATTAGACAAAATTTGGATTAAGCCTAGTTCACTATTAAGCCCTTTAAGATTTAATGCGTAGATTTGTGAAAAAAAATTTTAAATGAAAAAAAAAGATTTTTTTAATATTTATATTCTTACTCCTTATCATGAATTATAAATTATCCCAAAACTATTAGTTCGGATTTAATATCAATGAGTTATGATCTTCCAAAATCAAACCCCTACCTTAATATCCCCTTATTTAAATGTTCTTATAAAATTCATTAATTTTAAAAAATTACAAATTTATCCTTCATAAGACCAAAGTATGATTGTTTACTACCATTTATCCCATCCATATTTCAGCATCAAAATATGTCAATTAAGATTATTTACTGCCTATTTAGCCCTTTGATTAAGCCTAAGAATTAATTAAGCCTTATGATTTAATATTACCTCATTCATTGGTTAATTAAAACATCAGAGGAGAAAATGTGATTTTTCTGAATTTATTTAATTTTATAATTATTTATAATGCAAAAATAAGGATATTCAATGAGAATTTAATAGCTTAATCAAAATAAAACCTCTATCCTTATGAATTATCCTTATGAAAATTACTGGGGGTCACCTAGGTCATAGACCACTTCGACCAATTTTCCTAATTTTTAAGGGTTTAATTTAATTATTAGAATTATTTATTTATTTTGAGAATTTATTAAATATAAAATAATATTTACATGGAAAATTAAGTTTTATATTTTTATTAAATCTCTCTGAGCCCAGGGAACCTGAAGAAACAAATCTCATATTTTTGTGGCTTATATTTTAATTATTGGAATTATTTTAGTGAAAAATCAGAGAAAATTCATTTTTAAGCCTTTAAAATTAATATTTTGACTTAGAAAATTAGGAAAAAAAAAATATTTTAATTGGTACCAAGTGATTAGGTATTTTAATTGATACCAAGTGATCAGGAAGCCAAATGTGACATTTTAGTGTGTTTTTACCATTGTACAATAATTATGATTTTTAATTAATTCTTAATTATTTAAATGCTAAAAAATAACTTAAAAATGAAGAATTTATTTTAATTCAAATTTTATTTTTCTTAGGTTCCTCTAGTTATAAGGAGCTCCCAAAACCAATTTTGTAATTTTCTAGTTGTATTTTAATTATTAGAATTATTTTAATGCCAAAAATGTGATTTCCCTTAATTAATCCGTTTGAATGGTCAAATTAACTCTAATTAACTTGAGATTTTTATGGGGAGCTCCTCTAACATTAAATTATAGTATGGAATAGTTTTTATGTCATTTATATTTATAATTACTCCAAATTAATTTTCTTTGTATTTTTAGGGTTGCTGACAATTAAGGTTATTTTCAATGAGTTGAATGAAGTTTATATTTTTCCTAGGATCCTCCGACCACAGTGAACCTACCAAAATAAATTTTGTATTTTTTATGATGAGTTATGAAATTATTATAATTTTTATACCAAAAAAGGGATCATTAACTTGAAAATTAGATATCTCTAGTTAGAGATACACCCAGACCTTAGAAAAACTAAGGGAGATGCTTAACAACAAGGATATCAAAGGTCCCATGGTCCCATGCCATGGTGAAATGTCTATAAAAATGTAGAATCAAAATAAGAAAAACACCATTTAATTAATTAAAAATAAAATATGCATCAAATGGACATGAAAATATTTCCACATTGTTCTCCTCCGTTCACTGAGCAAGTGGGTTTTGTTTTGTGATTTTTCTATACAAAGTTATAGATTTTTGAAGTTCTGGCTATTTATTTAAATAGGAAAATCCCTATTTTTCTACTTAAGTGACGCGACGCCACGTCAACTTATGGCGGCTCTGAAACTCCACACGGCGAGCTCCCATTTGATGTCGTCGTCCACACGTCTGCCCAGTCATCCTGCGGTTCCCCTCCATCTCCTCATCTAGCATAATCAGAGCTTTCCATTTGATAAATGCACAATCCAACGGCCACAGGTCATCATCCCCAAAGCCTCTAGCCCGAGAACCGTCCACCTTCAAACCCTAATATCTCTCTCGATACTTAATTAAATTAAGTGTGGTTTATTTCTATCGACTCGTCTTGATGAGACGCACACATCCATATAGTTAATCAAAACCTAAATCAACTTTATGCTCATGAATAATTAAATGAAGCTCAGTTTAGGGTTAGTTTTCAATACCTTGGTCCAAGAGGAGAAACCTCGATTGGATGTTTTTGGAAGCTTCGTGGGGGTCCAAAAGGCCTAGGGATTGAGCCTCAAGCAGTGGTGAATTGCCTAGACACAATTTTGACCAAGG
>NW_018233651.1:0-477 GCF_001263595.1 Phalaenopsis equestris
GATCTTTATATTGTTTATATAAATATGTGTCATCCAAAAAATAGAATCTTGAATCATGTATAAATTTCCTTGATTATTAATTTTTAATATCTGGTGGTAGAATATCACTTACAATATAATTTACTATTTCAACATACCACGGTATATTCATTTCATTAATACTATATAATTGTTCATCGGAGAAATTTTCTAAAATTTTATTTGCAAAATTAGTTAATTTTTTTTTTCTAGTCTAGAAAAATGATCAACTATTGATTATCATTTTATTTTCTATCAACTACAGTAAAATTGAACTCTTACAAAAGAAGTATCCATCTAATTAATCTTGGTTTAGCATTCTTCTTTGCATCAGATATTTAATAGCAGAATGATCTGTATGCACTATACATTTAGTTCCAATCAAATAAGGTCTAAATTTATCAAAGGTATAAACAACATCTGATAACTCTCTTTCAGTAGTAGTGTAGTTAATTTGAG
>NW_018233651.1:649-1430 GCF_001263595.1 Phalaenopsis equestris
TCCTCATTAAAATCCAGCTTCATATCTTTCTCTAAAAATTGGCATAATGGTTTAGTTATTTTTAAAAGATTTTTTATGTAAAGCCTGTAAAAACCAGTATGTCCTAGAAAACTTCTTACCCCTCTGACCGTAGTCGGTGGTGGTAATTTTTCAATTACTTAAACTTTTGCAGGATCTACTTCCATGCCATTTTTAGAAATTTTATGCCTAAGTACAATTCCTCCTGCAATCATAAATTGACATGTTTCTCAATTTAATACTAGGTTGATTTTTTCACATAATTCCAGATCTTTTCCTAAATGATTTAAGCATAATTCAAATGAAGTCCTGAACATAGAGAAATCATCCATAAATACTTACATTACATGTTCAATCAAATTATTAAATATTGACATCATAAATCTTTGAAATTTCGCAGGTGCATTGCATAGTCCAAAAGGCATTCTACGAAAAACAAATGTTCCATAAGGGCTTGTAAATGTTGTCTTTTCTTGATCCTCAGGAGCAATTAGAGTTTGATGATAACCGGTATATCCATCTAAAAAACAGTAATATTTGTTTCCAACCAATCTAACATTTGATCTAGAAAGGGTAAAGGAAAGTGAACTTCCCTGGTGTCCACGTCTAATTTTCTATAGCCTATACAAATTCACCAACAAGTAACTTGTCTTATTGGAATTAATTCATTTTTCCCATTTACTTCAACAGTCACTCCTCTTTTCTTTGGAACACAGTGAATTGTGCTCACCCAAGCACTGTCTGAAATAGCATATATAATTCC
>NW_018233652.1:0-418 GCF_001263595.1 Phalaenopsis equestris
AAAGCTTGAGTAGGCATAACCGTTGATCTCGCCGTTGGCGACCTTGAGGACGTCGTCGGCGAGCTTCTAAATAATTTTGTCATGTAGTCTCGGGGAAAACTCACCATCGGCGGGGTTGAGGGCGCCGTCGGCAGCCTAGTTAAAATCTTCACATTTTTGTCCTTTTCGCTCCAAATTCACTCCTTTTTGAATATTTTTGCTCCAATGACCCTAATTCATCATTCCTGCAACAAAACATCAAAAATACGATTCTTTAAAGTGCAATATCATTAAAAATAGTATAAAATAAGTATGAAAATCTCAACATATTTTCCTTTGCTCAATAGACACAGAGTTTGAGGTATAGTGCTTTTTCATTTAAACTATGGAAGATATGGTATCAATTTAATTTCATATTTTTCTATATATATATATATAT
>NW_018233653.1:0-839 GCF_001263595.1 Phalaenopsis equestris
CGATGTTGTTAGATTAAGGCTTTTTCATTTCTCACCAAGGGATAAGAATAAACAGTTGTAATACTGATTAGCACCTAGCTCTATTAAAAATTAGGAGGATTTAACTTAGAAATTCCTAGCTAACTATTTTCAACCTTCAAGAACTACTAAACCTAGAAACGATATTATCTCATTTTGTCAATATAATGGGGAATCAATATAGGAAGCCTGGGAAAAATTTAAGGAACTCCTATGAAAGTGACCACACCATGCTCTCCCTGACTAGTTAGTCATTCAAAATTTTTACAATGGGTTAGCAGGATCCCTTAGGTTTAAAATTGATGCTATTTTTGGTGGATCATTGATGTCAAAAATGTTTGATGGATCATGTGTTAATTGAAGAAATGGCTACAGACAAATTTTAATGGGCCTCTGTAAGGGTAAATCCTAGAAAGTTAGCCAGTTTTCATGATATAGATGTGATTTTAATTCTTGCATCCCAGGTTGTTGCAATATCAAAGAAGTTAGACTAATTTAGAATGAACTAGCCTCAATTTACTCCAATAAGTGAGGAAAGTTCATGAGGTCATATGATTGATTCTAACTTATCATATGAGACTTTAAATACTATAAACAACCCGTATTCTAACTTTTATGAAAAAGGTTGAAAGAACCATCCTAATTTTAACTGGTATCAAACTACTTGGAGTGGAAACCAACAATGGAAAAATAATCATGCAAATACTAATGGAAGTTGGAATAATCTGGTGAACACAAACTATAGAACGTCACATCAATCAGAATCTAAAAATGATTAACAATTTAAGGATAAGAAGATATTTATAAAAGAAGTGGTATTG
>NW_018233653.1:958-4204 GCF_001263595.1 Phalaenopsis equestris
AAGTTGTGAGAGAAATAAAGAAAACTAAAGGACCTAAAGAACATGTTTCTAAGGATCCAGAAAAATTATTATCTCTAACAAAAATCATTTTAGAAAGACTACCACCTCCATTTCCTCAAATACTTAGACAACATGAGTTGGATAAAAAATTTACAAAGTTCATGGAAGTACTTAAGAAGTCAACAATAAATATTCCTTTCACTAAAGCTTTGAAACAAATGTCAAGTTATGCAAAGTTTATGAAGGAGATATTAAAAAAGAAAAAGAAATTTAGGGTTTACGAGAAAGTTGCACTAAGTTAGTAGTGTAGCACTATACTTCAGAAAAAGCTTCCTCATAAACTTAAAGATCCTTGTAGCTTAACAATTCCTTGTGTGATTAGAGAAAGATTATGTGGAAAAGCTTTATGTGATTCAGGAGTGACATTAATGCAATGCCTCTATCTATATTTAGAAGGTTTGGTTTAGCTGATATTTATCCCACCACAGTAACCCTAAAATTAGTTGATTGATCTATCATTTATCTAAAAGGGGTCATGGAAGATGTCCTTGTAAAAGTACATAAATTTATCTTTCCTATGGAATTTGTAGTATTAGATATGGAGAAAGATAAAAAAATCCAATTATTTTGGTGGACCTTTACTTGTTTTTGGAGAAGCTATGATAGATGTGCAAAAAGGAGAGTTGACTATGAATATTAATGACCAAGAAGTCACTTTTAATGAGTTAAATGCTACAAAATATCCAGCAAAGAGAAAAGATAATCATTATTTTTGGATGGATGAAATTGATTATCTAAGTAAAGACCATTTCCAAGAAAATTTTGAGTGTAAGTTAACAGAAGTGATAAAAATGAACTTTCAAGATGAGTTGAAAATATTGTTTAAAGATGACAGTAAGTATGTTCAAAGGTTGTGTGAAATGATGAACGTTATTGAAAATAGTAAAATTTTAATTCCATTTGTTGTAAAATCTCATGAACTTAAGATGAATGTACCCCGTAAAATTTTAAAGTATGCCACTTTAGGGAATACATCTACGCCACCGGTCTTTATATCTTTAGATTGTACTCAATCACAAGAAGAACCTGAATTGAATGATGAAATTAATAAAAGATCTCTTAACAAAGATCTATTCAAAATCTCTGAATGGAATATTATGTGGTATACAGAAAAAATGAATGAGATTCTGATGTTGAATAACTAGAGTGAACATTGGATACATCAACTCGTCGTTGTTAGTGTGATTGTTGTTATGTTGGATTGGATAATAGTGAAATGTTGGACTTTAATCTGTGTTCGATGTGTAAGAGTAGATCGGATTATTGTTGTGAGGTAATTCCTTCGTCATGATTAGATTTGTATATGATTTTTCAGTATAGCAGGTTGACGAGTCTGTTACGACTTAGTTCTCATCTGGAGCAGAGCATTACCATGAAGCATGGGACTTTTATCACTGCAAGTCAATTCAATTAATTTATCTGACTTTGCATTCACTAAGTAAGGTCATGAACTTACTTATTGAACAACATCTCGATGAACTGCACTATTTTTATTAACCAGATTGTTTATACCTTAGACAACCGTGAAATTGGCAACACATGAGAAAATTTTGGTCCATGGGTGATAACCATATAATTATTAGTATAGTTTCTTTCATTAGTAATTAAAAGTAAGGAAGAGAAATTTGAGTAGAAGGGAGATTGAATTAACCTCAGTTGTTGTTTGTTTATGAATCTATGAGTCTATGTATTGGAGTTTGTGGGTCTATGTTTGTGAGTCAAATTTAATGAGTCATTGGAGATGACAAAACTTATCTTAATATTTTAAACTTATTAGCATCTACCAATTCCTTTATAAATTTTAAAATGTGTTCTTGTTACTATTTAAGTTTGTACCTGTTTTACTATTTAAAATTCCTTTATATTGTTATGTCAAGCATGATTAGGCCAGATTTATTTTCTACTATAATATTCTACCATGTGTTATTTGTGAATATTTTTGTAGGATGTGCATTAAATTGTAAAAGTGATATTTCCCTTCTGTATATTTTTGTACTTCATTGTTACACATGTTTGAGTTTAAATTCGGGGGGAAAAGAAAAATGTTTCAAATTTAAACCTTACTTCTTTTCAAAAGGACTTCAAATAAATTTGTATTTTATTTCTAGTGATTATTGTTATGTGGAGTCATCTTAAGGATGTTAGAATTTGAAATATAGAAATGGAGTACAAAAACATAGTTGATATTTTTAGTGAAAAGGGTGAACCTAGAGTTAAGGATATTTAGTGGAGAACTTGGGAAAATGTATAACTATATTTAGTAGGAAGAATTGTATTTTTGAAAAATTAAATATTCTTAGAATTTTTATTTTCAAACATTTAAGGCTCTTTTAGAAAATATTTCAAAAAATACATCTTTTCAAGTGAAGGAGAGTAATAAGTTTTAACTTTAGAAAAGGATAGTGAAATTCAGAATTATTTAAGGACTTCTCTAGATATAGCAATCCTCACATAAAAAAAAGGAAAAGAGCAGAAAAAAAATGGATCAAAAAGATCCTAAAAAAGAAAAAGAAAATGCAAAAAAAAGTGAGGGCCAAAACCATGCACTTAAGTTCATGTACCCTAAGCACCCAAACATAGAGCTTATGTGCCATAAGATAAAGAGCAGGGCGCTTAAGAGCCCAAAATTGGTGCTTAAGCACCAAAAATGGTTTTCAACATATTTTCTAGAATATACATCAGATTTGGACTACTTTTTAAGGCAGTGCTTCCAAGAACTCCTGAGGAATTCATTGGAAATGATAAGAGGGACTTTAGATAAGAATTTGGGATGGTTAAAAAGTGGTTTTTGAAGACTTTGAAGAGGCACTTGAGGCACCATTTGGAAGATTCATTGAATACTGACACTTTTGAAGAGACACATAAGCACCACTTGGGAAATAATAAATAAGGCTTGGAAATGTTTTTAAAAGGGGCTCTTAAAATAATTGGAAGAGGATAATAAGGCTTGGAGAAGAAGAAGAAGGCTTGGGCGAGAGCCCCAAGTGGGGCGACAAGGTAAGAGAGAAAGAGAGAGTGAGAGATTTCTTCTTTTTTTCACTTTGTTCTTGGAGAGGATTATAAGGAGATTGCTTTTGCTTTAAAAAGAGAGTTTGATTTACATCAAAGATAAGTATTTTCATTATATTTTGATTTGAATCTAGTACTTTTTTTCTATGGTTTCAAAGTCTTATTTAATGAAAAGTT
>NW_018233653.1:5779-7569 GCF_001263595.1 Phalaenopsis equestris
GTTATAGAGAACCATTGGCTAATCTCAAGTTTAGTCCCTAAATCCGTGGTTAGACTGGGAGGAAACTGACTCTCACTCCATAGCTCCTACTTCAATTCCCTTGAAGGCTAACACTCGCTTTAGTTCTTAAACACTAAGACCAAATTGGAGATTTTAGAATGTCACCCTAAAATCTCTAATTCTACGCCTAACAAAGTATATTTCCCTATTTATTTGCACCTAATTCCATGAACAAAACACTCCTCCATGGAATTAATTGTGATTCTCACTCTGTTGTAGAGCTCATACTCCATGTCTCGGGTCATATGTTTCACAACAGATTTTAACATTTCAATTGGCCAGATCAAAAAGTAAATTAAGAACGGACTGCAATAACCATCACAATTTATTTAATGTTTTAAAATGACACATCCAAATTTTCTCTTCATTTCATCTTATCTCAGAGTAGGGAGAAAGATAAAGAAGTCTAATCAGAACTCATGAGGATGATACGACAAAACACAGATTTTTTATATAAAAATAAGTTTACAAAATAAAGTAATAAAAGAACACAACTTATGTTAGACTCTTCCTCAAGAAAATCCCTCGAAGTTCCCTTGTAGCACTTTCTCTTTTTACAATCAACACTAAATTCTCTCTTAGAACTGTAATGAATAAGAAACCTCTCACCTTCCCTCTCCTTTTACAATTCTTCAAGAAAATCCTCTCCACACACAAGGATTTACTCTACAACACACTCACACACAATCACGTACACACACAAAAACCTCCACATATGCACTCGTACACACACCCTCACACACATGAGAGGCGCCAAGCCCACTTTTTTAAATAGAAACAAATTCCCTCCTTTTTCCCAAGAGAAAAATATATTGATCCAAAAGACATGTCTCTTCATTCAAGAGCCTTCTTCAAGTGTCTATAAGCATTGAATCACTTCATGGGGTGTTTTAATCACATGAGAGCCTTCTAGAACTTAAAAATCTGCCAAAAATCGGTACATAATTATCTCGGGCGCTGTCTGCATTGGTATGGTCGCCGTCAGCGCCACTTTCATCACTTCTCTAGACTCAAGTGCCATCAACGCTGGTATGGGAGACTTCGATGCCTTTCTGCAGTAACTCCACCGTTTGACTCCGTTTGGCTCCGTTTGGCTCCGTTTTAGCTCTGTTTCACCCTATTTCAGTTGTGTTTTGTTCCTAACAGTTAGACCTACAAAATAAGCATGAAAAAAAACCTTTTTTTAAAATGTAATTTCATACAAAAATGTGTGATAAATGTAAATGATATTAAGCATTGTAAGTCTTTGAAATGTTCTAGGACAGAACTTGCATCGTTTGCTTCTTTTTCACCCCATTTATGCTCCATATTGCACCGTTTGCTTCTTTTTCTCTGAAACTCCATTTCTTGTCCCTTAAACCAAAAATAAACAAAATACCTTCCTTTAAAGTGTAATATCATTAAAAATTATTAAAATTTAGCATAAAATATATCTGAAAATGTAGTCAATTTTCCCTGAAACCAAAAATATACAAAATAACTTCCTTTAAAGTGTAATATCATTAAAAATTATTAAAATTTAGCATAAAATATATCTGAAAATGTAGTCATTTTTTAGCCGTATCAAAATTCCACAAACTTAACTATTACTTGTTCTCAAGTAACACTTTTACTACATAAAAGTTATGACTAATGGTCGAGATTTTAACTTCTAAATTTCTATAATTTGGTCTACTAAATATAATAACACAACTTAATAAAATTTTTTAACAACTTAAGTCAAAACTAAA
>NW_018233653.1:8004-8795 GCF_001263595.1 Phalaenopsis equestris
AATCAATTCCATAAAATGTAGCAGGAAGAAGAAGTAAAAGTTGAATCTATTAACTACTACAACATCCTATCAAATTCATATACATTCATAATCAGGATAGAATTACTGGAGGAGAAAGTAAGTCTAGCCTAAAACATGCATGCAATAATACTAAACTAAAAGGAAGTATACCCATTTTACCGCTAAATTTGATTTTTTAACATGTATAGCGTTTAGTACAAAAGATATAAGTAGGAAAAAAATAGTTTAGAAATTCTATCTACCAAAAATGTCTATAAAAAACATCTACAATTATTTATCAGGATATAAAACATGTAGTAGAAAGTAAATCTCAACTAAACATGCTTGATAAAATTGAAAGAAAGGTCTAATAAGCAGGATAGGTATCGTCATAAGAATATATATATTTATGTGCTCTCCAAATCTTTATATTATTGTAACATGAACACAAATACACATGATAAATGAGGTCAATTTTTCCTTTAACTCATCACATGTCACTAACTTACTTCTAATTTCTAACGGAATCACTACACAAATATATTGGGTACTTAATAAATGATTTTATAGATTCTATTCTCAAAGATAAGATTATCCTTGATATTTTGGTTCTTGAGCACCAACCCCAGGCATCACTATATCCCATAATTAAGCACCTCTAGCAGTTATAAGGATAGTGTAATATCATCCACATGTCACTCATCAAATAGGCTAGCTACTCCTATCAAATGAAAACAAGGTCAAAGAAAGGAAGAGATAAAGTTGAGATGTAACTGTCACTGTTAAAATTC
>NW_018233654.1:0-789 GCF_001263595.1 Phalaenopsis equestris
TGATAAAACAGATCCAGAACGCTTCCAGACACACTACATATCAGAATCTTCAGTCCGTCAAATCAGAGATGGAAACTTCGTCACAAGAACCATCATCATCAAAAACAAAGAAGATAAAGAAAAAGAAGAATTTTGTTGATAGCACTAGGAATAGGATAGGGGATGCCTCTATTAGATATGTTGTCTCGGATTCAGGAGAAAAAATCCTCAAACCCTTGACTTTGTATGATTATCTTTTTGTTCCTCCGGGACCTGATGAATATAATGATAATGATGTTGGCTACATCTTTACTATTTCTGGTGATAACGTAAACAACCAACTTAATATCGATCTCAATCCGCAAAATGATCCTCAAATCATACTTGAGTCTAATAATGAAGAGGACTCCTACGATACCACTTACGACAGTATCAGAAGTGAGGAACCAATCCTCGAGTGTCATGGCACACCGTTAATAACTCTCTGATAAAGAAGATACTTTGGAAGATTCAATAGCAACATCTCAAGAAGAAATTACAGAAATAAATTTAAGGAGCGGAAAAATGTTACCTCCAAGAACAGCTCCAACTGATAAAGGAAAACAAATTGTAATTCGAGAAGAGTTACCTCCACCTCCACCAATGGAAAAACAACATGATCAAGATAAGGCCACAGGAACAAATAAAGTGGATTACAACGTGCTAGCACATCTTAGGAAGTTACCGGCCCGACTAAGCATCTATGACGCTCTAATCCTGTCAAAGGAGATGAGGGAAGCTCTGATTACGGCTTTGCTTGATCCAGAGATT
>NW_018233654.1:2174-2535 GCF_001263595.1 Phalaenopsis equestris
ATGTAGAGGATGACTCTACCGATCAGCTAGTGGAAGATGCTCCTCCAGAATTTGAGGAAGAAATCAAATCAACTATCGATGAACTTAAAGAAGTAAATCTCGGAACTGAAGAACATCCTCGACCAACATTTATAAGTTCTCTACTCAATGATGAAGAATCTTCAGAGTTGGTCGAATTGTTAACAGAATTCAAAGATTGCTTCGCCTGGAGTTATGATGAAATGCCAAGACTATCAATGGAAGTTGCAATTCATAAACTTAGGGTAGACAAAGATATAACCCCAATAAAACAAGCCCCAAGGAGAATGTGCCTTGAAATTGATCAACAAGTTATCGCCAAAGTAAAGAAATTGATAAATGC
>NW_018233655.1:0-995 GCF_001263595.1 Phalaenopsis equestris
TCTCCCAACTCCGCGACATTTGCCTCTAACAAAGTATTCTTCGTGGTCTCGGTGCTTACCTCTTGCATTTTTGTGATCCTTCGCTTAAGCAATCCACACTCTCTGCGAAAGGAAGACGACGATGGCAAACCCTAGCACGCGCGATTGCCTGTTTTCGAAAATGGAGAGTTACTGCGGAGGTTTCTACCTTATACTGAGGTTATAAAACTCGATTTATTGAGGTTATAAGAAGGTTATAAATTGTCCTTAAGAGGTTACAATACGATTATACCAGTGGTTCAGCGTTATATGGATGTTTCAGGAAGGTTACACCCACGGTATAATTGAAATGTCACAAGCAGTTACAAAAAACTTAACCTCACATTACATTTTTATTTACTGCGGAAGATATATCTGCGTTATATCGCGGTTACAAGCGCGTTACATGGCTATGTACTGAGGAGTATAGCTGGGGTATATCACGATTACAAGCGCGTTACAGAACCCTGTACCGCAGAAGGTATATCTTGAATTTACTCTGATTACAAGAGCGTTACCTGGAACTGTACCGCGGAGTATACCCAAGATAAATTCGAGGAAGGTACATGGCTAGTATATTGCGATTACAATCGGGTTACAGCAGACCGACCGCGGGAGGGATATTGAAGTTACAAGTTACAAATCAAGGTACAAAGGAGTTACACCGCGGGCCGGGTAACGGGTCACACGCGGTTTTCTTTCGAATTAATATAATCATTTAATGCAGTGGGTCCGCAAAAAATTATGTGGCATGTTCTGATATAATTATTTAATGCAGTGGACCCGTCAAAAATTATGTGGCATGTTCTGATATAATTATTTAATACAGTGGGCCCCCAAAAAATTATGTGTCATGTTCTAATTGGGTATCGCACTATTAAGTTTGGCAAATGGCCAATTTTGTTCTTCTTCTCCAACTTCCTTCGATTCATCAGACAGGTGATTGAGTCGGTCACGAGAACGGATGGAATCCATCT
>NW_018233656.1:0-856 GCF_001263595.1 Phalaenopsis equestris
TTAATTCTAATAAATTAAGATCATTTTTTATATAAGATGCCCCAAGTTGTTTTTGTTGTGGTATATATATAAAATAGAAGAGCGATCGACGACGAAGTGAAAAATAGAACGAAAAAATTTACACCAGAAAACGGTAACACAACGGAAAACTTAGATTTATGTGGTTCGGAAATTTGTCTACGTCTACGGAGTTACAGAGGATTTTACTACTTGAGAAATTTACACAAATCGATCGTCTCGACTTACAAGAGCGAACTCTTTCTTGCTCTTTCTTCTTCTCTCTCCACATCTAGATACATTGAAGAAGATAAACTTATAAGAGAAATAAACCCAATTTCTCTTCTGCCCCAAGCCACGAAGGAGAAGCCAAAGGAGAACATTCTTCTTCTTCTTCTTTCTGCCGCAAGTAACTACTGCTTGCACTTCTCTTCCTCTATCCCGAGGAAGCCCGAAGAAGAACACAAAAGAGGGCATTTCCTTTCTTCCTTTTATGCAAAACACGTCGATGCCCTCTCGAATCTCTCGCCTGTACTTGTTGATCGCAGAAGACTATTCGGAGGAAGGTACTGTTCGTAACTTAAATAAGCAAAAGGCGTCATTTCACAAATTTTAGGTGGGAGTAGTTCCCGAAACTGTAAGGTCGCGGTCGTGACATTTCGCGATTGGAAATAGGAAGGCGGGATCGGGATCGGGCTCCAGCTAACAGTTTGAGGTTTACCTCTGCTTTTTTAACATAAGTCAAACCTAAAACATCTACTCTCTTAATCAGATGGTCGAAGTTTAATGTGACAAAACTATCTATGATGACTCTATCTAATCTCTGTCTCCCACTGAAGCTACACCAACACTTTCACAG
>NW_018233657.1:0-1341 GCF_001263595.1 Phalaenopsis equestris
TTCAGCAAACTTATAGTCAAACTGATCGGCTCGATCAGACGGACCCAATGATATTTTAAACCGTTTTTAAAAATTTTTCGGACACATTTGAAAGGTCAAACAGATGTTGAATCTGACAAGTTTATAGTCGAATCGAGCGTCTCGAAAAGACGAAGCCAACGAGCCTAAAATTGTTCAATTCCAACACTGTTAAGACACTCAAATATTCATTAAACGTCGCCTGATTGAGGGATGCCTTCTGAGCCATATGATCAAAGTAATTCATATTCTTGCAATAATTATACCGAAAACTCTATAAATAGAGCATCACACCTTTCATAAGGGGAAAAACTTGAGGCTTGAGGAAGAGCTTGAAGCTTTGAGAATGAGTTAAAGTCCAGCATCACTCCTGCTACTATCAACCACCGTCAACCAACATTAATCAGTCACCGTCAATCAACATCGGTCACTTTTATTAATTTTATTAATCAGTCTTTCTAACATGTATTATCTAAGTCTAAACTACGCATGTCTATAAATCACTTTTGTTTACATAGATGTCACTTTAACTTCTGTTCTAATATAATTATTCCCCTAATTATTATTCTTAGTTTTATTACTCTTTTATCGTAAATATTTTTTATTTCTGCTACGCTCAACTTAAATAGTATTTTTTTTCTATAACATCATCATCCTAATTACAATTTATATTATTTAGCTTGAAAGTTTATGCCTCTATAATATTTCCTTAGTGCATAAAACTCTCGAGACATTTTTTAATATTATTCGTCAAGATTTAACTCTACAAGTTAACTCTTCATCTACATTTTTATTATTCTTATAATAGATCCAAAAATATTTCAACGTATTGCACTTATGTATCACATTAACTTTTGATAATATACAAAAATATCCATAACAACATCTCAACTAAAATTATGTATTATAAACTTAGATTTTCTCTTACAAATTCTATGCCTTCTATTTTCAAAATGTTTATATGTTATTCTAATTTTTCTCTTATTTTAGTAGATTAATCCCCAATTAGAATCATATCATATAAAAAACACATATCAAGGCAACCTGCTTTGATGATCCTTTATAAGTTTAATTATAATTATTGCAAAAAGATAAGACTCAATATCTATCTTTGATGTAAACTTATGATATTTTAAACTCTTGAATCGCTCCATGGTTACCTCTAATATTAGTCACTACTTCATCATATAGATCTTTAATAACGCTGAAGCTATCTGTGATATATGTCTCTGCCTAAATGCATATCAAATCTATTTCCATGATACTTGATTATATGTCATATTAGGATCAATAAAATAAATATAAAGATGATTTCTTTATTCT
>NW_018233658.1:0-12501 GCF_001263595.1 Phalaenopsis equestris
ACTTTGTGATGATAATCAAAGCATTTGATTCGCTTAGCCATTGATCTTGTCATGTCAGCCAATTTTACAGTGATAACGAACCATTTGAGATCCTCTAAGGCGTTCGACTGACACGGATATAATTCAGCCCCCCAATTCCAAATATTGTGGCTGTCCATTATCTTGAGTACAGAAAAAAAACAATGATTTAAAAAATATTCTCAAATTATTGAAAACGTAGGACTAAAGAAGATATAGAAAAAAAAGTTGTGAGTTAAAAAACAAAATCTTAAAACCGCTCCATAATATTGAATATTATGATTTGCTCCATAGTATTTTTGCTCAATTGAAGGCACAATTATTCGCACCCAAAATAAATTTTGCTATAATGTTCGAATATATAATATACCTTTAATCAATGAAAAAAAGCATAGAATAAGAGAGAAAAGTCAGGAGGAAACGCATACTTGATGAGATAAAAGGTAGGTACTTGACGTGCTTCTCTAATTGAGGAGGCTTGTAAGTAGTTATATAAGGGAAGAGGTTTCCTTTAATAAGACTTATACTTTATTTGAAATAAATTTCAAATCTATTCTTCTGCTTATTTCAATAACGGCTACAAACAAACCTTCTAAATATAAACATCCTTTTGTTAATGAATTATTCTGACTAAATTTCCATAAATCATCAAATATTTCGCGTAATAAATAAGTAGATAGCTTAAGACAAGGAGGAGTTATTAATTACTTACCGTTTAACTCAAAAATCTTGATTTTGATTCGATTTAACTCAAAATCAAGATTCTGTAGGATTTATGGTGATTAATTAATCTAAAAAACTGTTTGAAGTGATAGATGTTTAATTCTTTTAAATTCCTGAAATGGTTTGGCATTGTTTTTTTTGGCATAATTTGGTTAATTAAACTATAATTTTAAGACAAAATATTCATGTTGCAATTATGATGACTGATTTAATTTATTTTTGGTTTAATATCATTTGTAATTATACTAATTATTAATTATTATTTTATTCAGTTAATCTGATATTAATTTCTATTTAGCATTTTTTTTTCTTTTTTAAGTAAAGATTGCATCGTTGTTTGTAAGAATTTGTAATTTTTAAATTTAGCAATTAATCAATAATCATGATTTAGTTTTTTTCTTTTTAAAAAAACTAGTGGCATTTTTTTAAATTGAAATTAAAAATAATAGAAAACTTTAAATAATTATATTAAATTAAAAAAAACTAAATTAGCCGTAATAATTGAATCATCAAAATTTAGTTTTAAAATTATTTTCCTTCAGACCAAATTCTATCCAAAAAAATGCCAATTAATTTCACAAATTTCACTTAATGTTATTTTAATTACGCTAAGACCAAATTAACAAAAAATTAAATTGATTAATTAATACTTAAATGAGATTGATAATTTTTTTTTTCGACTGTAAAGTAAATGTACGTGATTTTAAAATACTAATAATTCATCAATATTTACTATTAAAATTATATTTAAATTAACCAAATTACACCCAAAATTACTATTAAAATTATATTTTAATTAACCAAATTACACCCAAAAAAAATGCCAAACAATTTCAGAAATTTAACAGGATTAAACATCGCATGAATTGGTAAACAGCTCTTATGTAATTAAAAACTCATCCTTGTCTTAAGCTAGCCGATTATTACGTGAAATATTTGAATAATTCATTATAAACGGGAGGTTTATACTTGGAAGATTCGTAACTGCTGAAATTTATTTCAAATTAAGCAAGTCTTAAAAAAAGGAAACTTCATGCTTTATATAAATACTTACAAGTCTCGCTCAATTTTGATTATTATTATTATTATTATTATTATTATTATTATTATTATTATTATTATTATTATTATTATGTTTTGGATATTTTATCCATGAGTCTTAGATCTTACCCCGCATTTTCCGAAAAAGTTGTTCGAAAACTTATTTTCAATTCGAACAAATTATTTTTATTGAAATTTATAAATTTTCTAGAAAATAAATTTTCTTCAACTTTAGATCTATACATTTATTCAAAATTTTTTTATGAAGTTTAAGATCTACCACCGAAAACTATTAACTTTTTAATAGTTTTGAGGTTAACATATGAATTAATTTATAACCTCACAAACGATGTTTTGCATGAATCACGTGTTGTTATTATTAACCTAGAAAAAAAATGGCTACTTTGTCCAAACTCTTGTTTGCGATCATATTATTATTTTTAATATTATTTATTTTTTATTTTATTTTAATAGCATATCTATTTAGTATATTTTTTATATATATATTTTTTGAAACAAAATTAATTTATTTTTAAAAATGCTCAAAATATCCAAAACTTATTTTTAAGTTTTGTAAAAGAATAAATTAAATATTTTATAGTATATCAAATATAATTAATTCTAAATTAAAATAAATAAAAATAAAAATAATAAAAATAAAAAATGATCTCTTATTATGTGAAATATTCGATAATTTATTGAAATCCAGCAAGAAATAATTCATTGTATTTTACAAAAAAAAAAAAAAAACTATATTTTCATCGTAAAACGTCCACTTAGTCATCTTACTTTTTTTTTTCGTCAATGTCGAGAAATTTAGAAATCAAAGTATATATTTGGAAGTTTGTTAGCCGTAATAAAAATTAGCAGAAAAATAAAAATAGAAATTTCTCCAAATTAAAAAGTCGTAAAAAAGGAAACATCGCTCTGCATTTAATTACTTATTATGAATTAAGTTCACCGTCTATTGTTTCCTAATTCTCTTTTTGAAACCTTCTTCGGGTTCAGAGCTACCACATTTCCTTTCCTCATTAAAGATTGAGATCGAGTTCACCGTCTCTATGATCGAGATCAAGAAATCTCTAGTTATTCCAATGATGAATCCGACAAACTTATCGAAGGTTTTAGTTTACTTTGATATTCTCCTAACACTTTGCTTTTCAATTTTAAATCTGATTCTCATATTAAATGAACCATTTCTTCTGGATTTATTAGATTTTCCCTGATATTTTTCCAATGATTATGTATTACATATTCGACGATTTTAACATATTTTATTTGGGTGCCAATGTATGTCTTCAATTGACCTGAAATTAAGGTGCACAAGTTGTTAAAAAGTAAAGATTGCATCGTTGTTTGTAAGAATTTGTATTATGATTTTATTCTGATTAGGGACTAAACTTGAAATTAGTCAATGATTTTCCATAACACTGAATCAGGGTAAAGTATTAAAATTGCTCATATTTGACACACTACATATTTCAACTATTTATCTTATCTCATTTTACCAAAAACTCACTGTAGTGGGAAATATGTTTTTTCATATTAGAAAATTTCATCACATAAACATAGTTTAGTATTTATTAATTTAAACTCTACATTTAAATTCCGCTTGTAGTTAATAATTTAGTTTTGATAGTATCTCAAACATTTAAAATTAGTGACAGTAATTTTGTTTTATTTATTTGAATTTTTTAGTTAATTTATCATCTCAAAATTTAAATCTTTCTCGTGGACTAATATTTGGGACTTAAATAGAAAGTTTTATATTACTTGATAACGATACATATACTTGTGTAGGATCCCAACATTAAGTGTTTAACGTTATTATTCATAAAATACAACATTAAATTTTTGGCACCGTTGAAAAGCTGTGTCAACTTTATAAATTTTACACAATTGTATTCAACTGGGATCATTGGTCCAATACCAAAAGAGGTGGGGGTTCCAAATCCCAATTATGTTGTTCATATTGTTGTTAATGGTTTAGTCGAGATTCATCCTTTGCTTCGTGTTTCGAGTAGTTTGAATGATCGACCATGCAAAATAGAGTTAGCACACTCTAATAACATGTAAAGTAAATCTAAGGTGGTGTTTCGTTATCCTTAAAAAAACATAGTAAGCATCTACAAAGTAAACCTATGTTAGCATTTCATGTAAGTTCATCTTGTTTTTATTTTGTTTCTTTTTATTTAAGACAACCCGATCAAGATGTTGATGGCTTTCCTTCATTATGGGGCTTGATGTACTTAGTCTTGAGGGTAGTTAAACCTAATATGAATGGAAGATTCTTGTCAACAACCACGGGTTACGTTGTTCAAGAGATCTTCAAAGACCCGGGTAGCAAGGTTAAAGTTTTATTTGGTGCTCTTTGTTCATTAGGGTCTAACAATTCAAATTGTTCCTCAACATAATCCAAGTCTTCATTACTCATTTCCAAATATTCATTTTCAAATTTCTTTTCAAATGTCTCTTAGTGAAATATTTATGGCTTAAATATTTGTTAATATCCATTCTAAAGCATTCACAATATTGCTCTTATGCAGGGTATCTAATAGAATTTGCAATATTAAATGTAACCTCTTGATCACTAACTCACATAGTTAGTTCTCCTTTCTGCACATCAATCAAATAGTTAGTTCTCCCTTCTGCACATCAATCAAAGCTCTACTAGTGGCAAGCGACTAGTGGCAATCAACGATCTTCTTAAAATGATAGGAATTTATTTATCTTCGTCCATATCAAATACAATAAAGTCCACAAAAAAGATAAAATTATCAACCTTTACTAAAACATCTTCTATAACTCTTTTAGAGTAGGTAATTGAACGATCAGCTAATTGAAAAGTTACAATTGTAGGTGAAATGTCTCATAAACCCAACCTCTTAAAAATTGATAGAGGTATAAGATTAATATTGACTCCTAAATCACATAAAGCTTTTCAAAAAAATCTTTTGATAATAACACAAGGAATAGTAAAACTAACAGGATCATTAAGTTTTTCAGGAAGTTTTTTCTGAATTCTAGCGCTACACTCCTCTCTGAGTGCAACAGTCTCATCATCTAGAAATTTTTTTTTTCTTATTAAGTATATCATTCATGAACTTCTCATAGCTTGGTATTTGTTCCAAGGCTTCAACAAATGGAATGTTTATCATTAATTTCCTAAATATTTTCAAGAATTTTGAAAATTGGTTACTCTGCTTCTCCGCTTCAATCTTTGAGAAAATGGATGTGTTGGTCGATTTTCATTGGTTTGATAGGACATTATGACTCAAAATGAAAATCTTTACCAAATTTTTCATTTTCAACCTCTTCTTTTTCAACTTCAACTTCCATTTCTTTTTTAACTTTAGTTTCCAATTCTTGTCTGCTTTTCAATTGAATAGCCTTAATTTGCTCTATATTCTTATATTTAGGATTTACTTCAACATTACTAGGTAATGTTCCTGGAGGTTTATTACTAAGTGTAGTAGCAATACATCCAAACTGTTTTTCCATGTTTCTAATAGCTGCTCCTTGACTTTGTGATTGACTTTCCATTTGCAATATTATTTATTTCATTGACAACTTCTTCTCCATAGTCTGTAAATTACTATTAAAACCTGGAGGGTAATAAGATTATAAGTTGGATTTCCATGATTTCTGTAGTTTCCCAATGGGTTCACAACATTATTTCCCCCTTGCGGGTTAACAAATGCTCGTTCTTGAATCAATGTCCTTCAGCCCATTTTGGTATTATAGTTATGCTGAGCCTTATAGTTGACAAATCTTCTTGCATTGAAATCTCCCATAGGCTTTCCTCTTTTCACACGTGGTGCCATAGGAATTTATGTGGAAATCCAAATAAATTACAAAATAAAAAATCTAACACCACAAGTAAGGATATTTGTAAGAAACTTTTCATCATGGACTTTCTTTAAACTTCTTCAACAAATTCCAAAATTTCAGATTTCCAATAATGTAGAGATTTCCAATAATGAAGGATAAATTCATGGAGAAAATAAAAAATTTCTAAGTTAAAAAGAAGCTGGTACAAAAAGAAGATGAAATTTAAGATCTTCAGTCCTTCAAATCTTCTCAAATCCACACAATGTCAAACCATAAGTTGAGGTTTAGAGGTAGAAACGAATCAAGCAGTAAAAATGGAGTTTTACTGGGTTATTTTGCTGTTTTTAACCCATCATTTCATTTTCGGGAAATTGGCCCTGTCATTTTCGGGAAATTGGCGCCTCAGGTGCCAATGAAATTTTTTTTCATATTTCATTTTTCTGTGGAAATCTACTGCTTACCGCATTACGTCAAACTCTAACTAACTTAATTAAACAATTATATTCGTAATTAAACAATTTTCTAACACAACTTTCACAAACAACATAAAACTCACTTTTATATATAAAATCCACACTATTACAAACTAACTGTTTACAAGCCAACAAATCTAATTCAGTAGCGAAAGCAAACTAAACATCTTAACACTGAAAACTAAGTATCAAAATACTCAATAACTGACACAAATAAAGTTCAACAATGAAAGTAAATACAATCCAACATAACACCATAACACAATTAAGCAATACTAATTAAGCATTCCGTGCATAAAATAAGTTCAAACATCTTCTTCGCTCTCATCCTCCTGAATGTCTCCCAAGTATCGAGAATTGGTAGTGCACGTACAAGTTGTAAAAATGTCGATATATATCTTAAGCGTATATTATTTCTCATTTTCTTCCCAAGTTACCGGGAGCCCGACCACTACCAGCGCTTCCTTCCTTTAGCTCGAGAATCCATACAACGGACCAGCCCTTGCAGTCATCCAATTGGCAGTGAGGCTCACGAGTTCCGCAGTTGTACAGAAGAAAATTTCATAAAGCATAGACTTGCCTTTATGGGTGGTATCTTCCAAGATTATTGGATCAAAAACTTGTAGCTTAAGAAATTTCATGAAACTCAAGAGTTTTATAGTTGTAAAGAAAAAGAAATAATCCTATACTACTATATGCTCGAGTTATTTTAGAGGTGAACAAAACAATTGTCTTATGGTCTGTTTTCATGGTATCATTTTTATAAATTGTTTTTAAAAAAAAGATTTACTTCTGAAAATATCTAAATATATAAATATATTTCGTAATGATCAACAGCCTCTAAAAAGGACGCTTACTAATTAGAACTGATTATTATTTATTTTGATTGATAAATAAACTAGCTTTAGAAAGTAATTATATCGTGCAAATTATTAGATTTTAAGCTATAGTCAATAATCAAAAGTAGAGAACCCAATTGTCCACGTTTTGAAATCGAATCAATTGGTAAACATCCACTATCTAATTATGGAAATTTAGTAAGAATAATTCATTCAAAATGAGAGGTTTATACTTGGAAGGTTGGTAGCCGTTAAAATTTATCTCAAATGAAGTAAGTCTTAAAAAGGAAACCTCATCCTTTATATACTTACTTACAACTCTCTCTCAATTAAAGAATTATTTCTACTGTTCACCATTTCGCCTCCGGTAAGCATCAGAATTTTATCTTATCCAATTATGCGTTTCTTCCTCACTTATTCAAATTTTTTTTTTATTGAATTGCGTCTCGTAAACACATTGTATTACTGTTTTAATCAAATTATCGAATAATTGTCGCTAAGCTTTTTTTTAATACGATTTTTTGGTTCTTCCATTTTTATTGCACTAGATTTTATTTAGATTGACGAATGCATTTAATTATGTAAAAAATCTTACTTTTCTCAAAATGTTTAATAAATCCTTTTTTTTAGTGTATTGAATCCCTTTCCGAGTTTGAATTAATTGATGTTTCCTAGTTTACACACACATTTGCTTTGTTCGTCCGTTTGGAGCTTGGAATGGTTTGTTTGGGAAAGATTTACATGCAAACAAGCAAAATTCTATGTAATCGAAGTATTTTTAATGTAATGCCAAAGCTGAGGTACTAAACCCTAAGCCCTAAATACATAAGAATTGTGAGGTATGTCTCTATTTATTTATTAATTTAATTGGTCCAGAATTATAGAGTTCCGTAATTTCTTTTTTTTTTTTTTTAATTTTTAGGTACAATTAATTGGAATAAAAAGCAAAAATTTGAGAAAGATATTTTCATATTTTCATTTTAAAAAATTATTTTGACGATTAAATTAAATTAGTTGAAATTTAAAATATATTATTTAACTCAATTTAATTTAATTCAAATTAAATTATTTAATTAATTTTTTATAATTTTTAAATTTTATGTAATTGCATTTAAAAAAGAAATAAATAATTATTTTGATTATAATTAATTAATTTACTTTAAATTACTGATGAAAAATACCTTATATTAAGTGAACAATATAATTAATGAGAAATATTTATAAGTAAAAATAATATCTCAAATAAAAAATAGCTTGTAAACATTTTAGTTTAGATGTTAGATATGTAAATGCATTGAAGTCAAATGATTCGTATGTAGATCTTCCCAAAAAGAGAAAAAAAAAAACGAACAAACAAAATAGGGCGAAAGAGGTAAGTAAAAAATTTATAAATAATAAAAGGAGGTTGAGGGACTTTTAAAAAAATAAAATGAGAGAAAAAAATAGCATGTCAAAAAGAGTAATCATGTATTACTAATTGCTAGAGTTATTTTAAAGGTGAACAGAACAATGATCTTAAGGTCTGTTTGTATAGTATCATTTTTGCAAATTAAAATAAAAAAAAAGTACTTCTGAAAATGTCTAAATGTATAAATATATTTCATAATGGACAACAATCTCTAAAAAAGGATGCTTACCATGCAAACAGACCTTAAGAAAATTGTTTTGTTCACGTCGAAAATAACTCAAGCAATTAGTACTACATGATTATTTCTTTTTCTTTACAACTAAAGAACTCATGAGCTTCATGAAATTTTTTAAGCTACAAGTTTTGGATCTAACATCCTTGGAAGATACCACCCATAAAGGCAAGTCTGTGCTTTATGCACGACTGAGAATTACATGAATTAGAAAGGTCTATGAGTCCAAAAGGAGGAAAATCATGTCGCCGACCGTCTATCCTGGAGTCTTCATTTAGGGAAAGGGCTATCTAGAAGACTCGACCGACCCTCGATCGAATAACCACTAGCATTGGAGATACATCAAGAAGAGAGGAAAAGCTGGATGAGCTCAAACATCCAGTACCTAAGCAAGGGGGAGATCGACGAAGAACTCGCCGATCACAGGAGATTCAAATATAAGACTGCCCAATGCCTACTAGTCGAAGAAAAACACTTCAAGAAGTCGGTCAGGTCCTTATGCCTAAAGCAGATTGTGGAGGAGGTTGAAAACATACTCCGAGAAGTTCGTGGCGGGGAGTCTGGGAGCCAATCCGTGGGAAAGACGCTAGCTCACCGAATAGAACGATAATGTTACTTCTGGCCGAAATTACTCAAAGATGTCAAATTTGATAATTTTATTAAAAAGTCAAAGGACTCATCCAATAGATTAAGAACTTCATCAACAGCCTCAGTCGGCTAACTATAGTCTTCTGCTAATAATGATAGTTATTTATGTTAAACACTAATGAATGCTTCTATGTCTATATAAGATGGCGAATTATCATGAAAACTTAGTTCTTTTTTTTTGTTTAACTGGTGGAAAATGTAAGATGAATTATTCATGCTGGATTTCCATAAATTATCAAATATTTGATATAATAACTTTATTGACAGAACTTGCTCTAAAAAGGGAAGCTTACTCATTTAGAACAGATTATAATTTACTTTAATTGATAAAAAAAACCAGCTTTAGAAAGTAAATAAATTATGCAAATTATTAAACTTTAAGCTATAGTAAGTAATCAAAGTAGAGAACCTCATTGTCCACGTTTTGAAATCGAAACAATTGGTAAACAACCCCTATTTAATTGTGGAAATTTAGTAAGCATAATTCATTCAAAATGGAATGTTTATATTTGCAAGGTTGGTAGCCATTGAAATTTATTTCAAATTAAGGAAGTCTTAAAAAAGAAAATCTCATCCTTTATATATTTACTTACAACTCTCCCTTAATTAAAGAATCACGTGTACTGCTCATCGTTTGGCCTCTGGTAAGCATAACAGGGTTTTATCTCATCCAATTTTGTGTTTCTTCTTGACTTATCCATTTTTATTTTTTTAATCGCGTCTGGTAAGGACATTGTATTGGGATTTTAATCTGATTATCGAATGATTGTTATTAAACATTTTTTTACTCTGATTATGGGTTCTTCCATATTTATTCTACCATATCTTATTTCAATGGGAGAATGCATTTTATTGCGCAAGAAAATCTTACTTTTCTCAAAATGTTTAATAATATGAGAAAGATGATATAATCTATAGGGTGCATAATTTAAATGCAACAGTAAAGATAACCAAGTTGTTCCCCTAATTTTAGTCGAAAGCAGCGTACTTATTAAATACGAGAATTTTGTATATTTATAGAATTTAAATCAAGATTATTGATAAATATGGCTAAATTTTAAAATATAAAGTTAAATAATTTCTTCACTCCTTGCAGTTTCATATGGACGGTTTCAGATCCTCAACATTTGATTAAGTCGATCGAAAAGCCGACATATTGAAGCTCAAATTGAACTCCTATAGAAATTTGAAAGACATAGGTGGACACTGTGGCGTGTGCGATGTTTGACTTGCCACTGCGTGTTTGACTTTGGTTGTCGTTTATACGAGGACCGATCATCGATATATTCGTTAAACAATGACTTTACATAGAGAATATATTCACATTTATATAATTTCACGCACTGCAAATAACATTCACACCGTGATTTTTAAATAATAAATATCATAAAAAAATTAAAAAATCTCTATATAAATGTACACACCCATCCAGTTTGTTCTTTCTTTCTAATTCACACATCATACTTTGGATGCTCCATACTTAGATTCACTCAAATTTGGCCATAAAATCCTTTTTATAATTTTGTTAATCCATTTCAAATTTGCAAATCTAAGCCAAGTTCAAATATCTTTGACTTCATCAAACTTTGAATGAATTTGGACTTTTCTTGGAACCACATACTTTGATGAACTTACTTGAGCATTGCAAGAATTATTTGAATCACTTTGAATACCTTGAAAATCACATGTTGAGTTATTTGAAGCTTCTCCAAGAAGCTTCCTCATTGGCACCAATAATTGTACATTTGGGTTACAAGCTAGCCCAAGCTCACTTGTTGGCTTCCAACACAAGCTACCACCAATATCTCCCCTGGCTATAAATAGCCCCTTATTTCTTCAAAACCTAGAGGCTTCTTCCAGGCGAACTACAATTCTTTTTTTTTGCCGTGGTTCTTTCCCTGCGTGTGATTCTTCCTTCCCGCTCTTGCTCCATACTTTGCGGAATTCATAGGACTAAGTGCAACAATTTCATTATCAGTGAACTTTCTTTTCTTGTTCAAAATATCTTTCATAAATTTCACATAATTGGACATTTTCTCTAAAGCTTCTACGAAGGGAATATTTACCGTTAATTTCTTAAGAATTTCTAAAAACTTGTAAAATTGCTTATTCTGTTTGTGTTGCTTCAATCTTTGAGGAAACGGTGGTGGAGGTTTCTTCATAGTAATTTTCATTGATGTAAGTGGATATTCTAATTCTGGGTAGTCATGATCCTTTCCTTTTTCCGTATCCACTTTCTCTTCTTCAGTTTTCGTTTCTTTCTGTACTCTTGTTTCCAATTCTTTTTTACTTCGTAATTGTATCGCTTTTATTTGTTCTTTTTATTGATCTTTAAGATTTGGTTCCACAGTATTAGGAAAAGTTCTTAATGTTCGGTTACTAAGCGCGGTAGCGATATGCCCTAATTGATTTTCAATATTCTTAATAGCAGTTCCTTGATTTTGTAATTGATTTCCTCGAATTTGTTTTTGATTTCCTTGATTCTGCAATTGTTGACCCATGTTTAATATCATCTCTTCCATAGACAACTTCTTTTTCATAATTTGAGTGTTACTGTTAAATCCTGAAGGATAAGAATGTTTATAACTAATATTTCCTTGGTTGGATGAATTTCCTAATGGGTTCCCTGGGTTGTTTGCCCATTGTTGATTTGTAGAAGAATTGTTATTCCAATTAAAATTTAGATGATTCTTCCAACCTGGGTTATAATAGTTTGAATAAGGAATGTTGGGTCTATTGATAGCATTTAAAGTCTCATACGAAGGTTGAGCATCCACAAATTTCCCAGATGAATTCTCTTCAACCATAGTAGGTGTTGAAGAATAATTCATTCCATAATGATCTAATTTTTTTAATATTGCAGCGATCTGTAAAACTATCATAGATATTGCATCAGAATCATGGATACTATCTACTCTTTTAGGATTTACCTTTTCAGAGGGTCATTGAAAATTTTTGGCAGCCATCCCTTCTATTAACTCATCAAAAGGTTTTAACATTAACGAACCATCATCCACAGCATCTATAATTGATCTAAGTGATCCCACTAATACATTATAAAAAGTTTAAATTATCAACCAATCTGACAACGAATGATGAGGGCACTTCCTAAGAAGTTCTTTAAATCTCTCTCAAGCTTCACATATAGACTCTCCATCAATCTGACAAAACGATGTTATGTCATTTCTAAGTTTAGCAGTTTTGGATGGGGGAAAATATTTAGATAGAATTTTTTGTGAAAGTTCTCCCCAAGTTCTAATAGATCCAAGTGCTAACGAATTTAACCAC
>NW_018233658.1:12637-13580 GCF_001263595.1 Phalaenopsis equestris
CCATTTGGATAATAGCAAGTTTAAGCTCAAATGAATTAGCAGCGACATCAAGATTTTGGATAGATAAGTGAATTTCATCTACTGTAGGATTTGCATAATCTCGTATGGGTCTAGGTTAGTGTTCATTCTCTATTCCTTGATTGTTCATGTTGTTTTTGATTGTATCAGAATTTCTAGGTTCTCTTCTCAATCTTCTAATCTTTCTAACAGTGCGTTCTAATTCCGAATTGTAGGGTATAAGTATTTCAGGTCCTAATTTACGCATACAATTTGAAATCAGTACACAGAAAAGCAGTTAACTAAATATGAAAATAAGTTGTAATTCCAGTAAAAATTTTCTAATAGTCCTAATTTGTCCGTTACTCTAATTATGATTCTTGTTTACTCCCCGGAAACGGCGCCAAAAACTTAACAGTGACTTTATATAAGCTTAAAAATACATGTAATTAATACTACAACTAGAAGATTTAATTCCCCAGCAACGACACCAAAAACTTGACAATGGTTGACAACTGTTATATATTCAATAAAGATGTATATATATATAATATTCAATAATGGTAAAGTCACACTTATCACCGCAAGTATACGTATCGCTCAAGTAATATAGGGCTCTAATGGAGTCCTAGATATCGATCCCACAGGGAGTAATATCAGAACTACGAACTAAGATTTTAGAAAAGCAATACTTAATCATAACAATGGAATTCAAATTGCTTATCTGTCACTAATAGGCAATTGAAATAAATATGTAATTTTAATAACTCTTAAATAACTAATTATACTAAATAAGTTTTTAATGTAATATTCAATATATAAGAAAACATCCTTCTCCTTGTCAAGAAATTATAGTGAATGGATAAAGTGAATCAGTTCAAATTGTATTGTGCCAAATAGGAGCATACCTATTCTTTACCCTTTGGTCCAGGCAAAAAGAACATTG
>NW_018233658.1:13822-27372 GCF_001263595.1 Phalaenopsis equestris
TGGCCAGATTGAAAGTAAATTAAGATCAAAGTGAAAAGGTCATCACAACTTCTTTAACATTTTGATGGCTCAACCAATTTAAATCACCATTTCACAAATCTCAACACAAGGAGAAAGACAGAGAAATCTACTCAGAACTCATGGGGAAGACACAACAAAACTCGAAATTCATATATAAAAGCAAAGTCATACAAACTACAACAAGTAAATATCACTTATATCTAATTCCTCCCCAAGCAAACTCCTCAATGTTCCTCTGAATCTTTTCCTTTCTTTACAGCACATAGAATTCTTTTTCGAAGCGGCAAGGAGGAAAAAATCTCTCACTTTCCTTCCACTCTTACAATCTCTTGAAGAATTCCTCACAATTAGACTCTCTACACACTACTGAAACTCTTGGATGCTGTTCTAACCTTCCAACTCCTCAAACTCCTCCTCCATTTTCGGCCAAAATCTTCTTTTAAAGATGTAGAAGAGTTTTCCCAAGAGTTGCCTAAGCATCCATCCAAAATTCGTCCACATCCAATGCACCTTTGGACATAACCACCGATCTCGCTGTCGGTGGTCTCATGGGCGCAGTCGGCGGGCCTTCTTAATTATTTAATCTGGAGTATCGAGAAATTCTAGCTGTCGACACCGTTGGGCTCGCTGTCGGCGCCCTAGTTCAAATATGCACATTTTGGTCCTTTTCGCTCTAAATTCGCTCCTTTGTGCATCTTTTTCCTCCAATGGCCCTAATTCATCATTCCTGCAACAAAACATCAAAAATACCTTTTGTTAAAGTGTAATATCATAAAAAAAAGTGTAAAATAGGTATGAAAATCTCAACATATTTTCCTTTGGTCAATTATCCAATTGAGAAATTAAAAGAATTATGGAAAAATATGTGAATCCAACAAAAATGAATTGGTCAATCAAACTTGACTATGCTTTACGGGCTTATAAGATTGTATATAGAACTCCTATAGGAATGTCCTCATATAGGCTAATATTTGGAAAAACTTGTCACTTACCAGTTGAACTTGAGCATAAAGCATATTGGGCTATCAACGAGTTCAATTATAATTTAAAAGATGCCGGTGAGAAAATATTATTATAATTAATTGAGCTTGAAGAGATATGAAATGAATCTTATGAGAGTGCTAAGATTTATAAAGAAAAAATGAAAATGTGGCATGATCGAAAGATTCTTACTAAAATTTTTCAACCAAGGAAACAAGTTTGGCTATATAATGCAAGGTTAAGATTATTTCTAGGCAAACTTAATTTTAGGTGGATGGGCCTATTTTTGTGATAAAAGTTTATCCTTGTGGAGCTGTGGATATTAAAGATCCTAATTCTAAGAAAAAAATTTAAAGTGAATAAACATAGACTGAAACCTTATTATATAGGGGATCAGTATAAATATAATGATGGAATGATGTTGGGTCAACCAGAATGTGCACTGGTTACGTCAGGCTGACGACGTAAAACCAAGCGCTTTGTGGGAGACAATCTATAGTTATTAGTGTGTTTTTGCTTTAATTGTTATTTTGAGTCTGATTAAGAAATTTAAGATAGTATTTTTGAGTTTATTATGTGCTAGTAATGATTTTTAGGCTTTATTTAGTGACATAGACATGTTAGAATAAGAATTTGGACATTAAGTTGACAGGTGCAAAAAATGTGCACTGACACTTAAGCGCCAGATTTGGCACTTACACTTAAGCTTGGCAATTTAATCACATGTGCAAATTTCCATTTCTAGAAGGTGTAACTGCAATTTAGTTGGAATAAACGTGTCTTGGCAATTTCTAGTCGTGCCTAGAAGTTATGAGGGGGAATTAGGTCTATAAATAGAAGGGGTTTGTGAAGGAATTTCACGCCGGATTATTTTTAGCCCTAAAAGTCTAAGAAAGAGAGAGATTTAGAGAAAATTTCTTCATGGGGGATGGATTTGAAGAAGGAAGAAGCCATGAAGAAGAAGTTCATTAGTCAAAGTGCACAGGAGATGTATAAGGGTTTCTTAGCCATTAGTATTGAAGGAATATGAGAGAAGATCAACAAGATGAAGAAGATTATATCTGTATTAGAGACTAAGGTGCTTGAATTGCATGCTCATCTATAACATATAGGGTGGTAGCTTAGAATGCAATTCAACCATACCAGTTATGTAGAGGAAGCAGATAAGGTGATTTTCCTTAAGCAAAGGTGGATCGAAGATGATAGTATTAGAGCTCGTCACCACCATCCATTTTCTCAACTCTATATTCCTAGAGAGACTACTGAAAGACAAGAATTCATTCCTTCTAATGAAGAGTGGCATTAAGTTAGGTGTTAGGAATTATGTGTTTGGAGTCATGTTTTTAAGCGCGTTAGTATTTATGTCTTGTGTTTAGTGTTTGTGTCACTTATGTGTTTAATTATAAATGTGTGTTAAGTGTTTTGTACATAGAAAAATTTTCTCATCCAAGACTATTTGGAGAGAGAACTAAGTGTTAAATGTGTTTGTACTTGTTTGTGAATGAATATAAGTTTGTTTTTATAAAGATTTGTGTTATTTTTACCCTCGAATTGAATTAATTATTATGGAGGATTTTGAGAGAGAAGGGAGTTATAGGAAGTAAAAATAGTCATTTAAGTGCTATGAGACCATTTAAGATGGTTTACTTAGGCTAATAGTGCATTTTACTTAGAATTAAAAATTTCAAAAACTGTGCGCAGAGGCAGGCGCCTAAGAGCCACTTACCCGCGCTTAAGCGTCGGTTCAAGAAAACTGGTTCGTGAATGGTTAAAATTGAATTTTAACCAAAAATACCATTTTTAACACCTCCTATCGTCTTCCCCAACTCCAAGTTGCGATAAAGTTGCGATTTTGAGGGCTAGTGCAAGTGGAATTTGAAGATTTCTTGGTGGAATCGAGTGAGATTTGCTAGATCCAAGTTCCTTAAGGCAACAACTTTACTTCTATGCAAAAATTTTGGATTTTCACCATATATTTTAAGCAAATTTGGAAGATTTGGAAAATCTACTATTCATGGAGAAAAGTGATGAAAAATCTATGAAAATTGCTTTGGAAGTTTAGTTGGTGCTTTTGGAAGTTTAGTTTAGTGATTTAAACTTGATTTTTAAAGTTATTTTTGGAATTTATCAAATTTGTAGAATGACACCAAGAATGAAAAGGAGTAGAGGAAAAAACCCATTCGATTCGAGCAAGTTTGTCAGTTCAAAAGCGCAGGAGTGAGATAGTTAGTGACCCTCTACAGTCACGAAAATTGATTCAAGAGCGATGTTTCAAAAGTACAAGTGGAGAGGTAGAAGACCTAACAGTCCGCCGACAGTGGGACCAGTTCTGTTGTTTCTCTACCATCGCAGTGATTTCTATTGTGAAGGAGTTTTATGCAAATCTCCTAAAGGCTGAAGATGATCAAGTTATGCTTAGAGGAAAGTTGGTACCTTTTACTCTAGAGGTAATCAAATTGTTTTACCATTTACCGTTTTACCATTTACCACCGGATTTACCACCGGAGACTTTATGTTTTCATGCGAATTATAGTTGAGCTTGGTTTTCATCAAATGTGAAGTGAAGTTTAATTTCATAGCATTGTAACTATATGGATGTTTTCATCTTGAGTAGATGAATGTGTAGAAACAAACCCCATGTGATTTGGTTGAGTATCGAGAGAGATCTTAACATAGGTCTAGATGTTTAATGGCTCAAGGTTTTGCTTCATCGGGGATGATGGCAGAGGACCGTCCGATCACTCATGTATCAGATGGATGGACGAGATCAAGTTTAACGAGAAGATTAACCCTGAACAGTAGGACACATGGCTGCCAAGTTAGACGGCGATGCCAAATCAGGAGACGCTGCGTGGAGCTTGGGAGCTGTCACGTGTTAACGTGGCGCTGACTGGGATGAATAGAAATTAAGGATTTTTGGATTTAAATAAATATCAGAACTTCAAATATCTATATCTTTGCATAGAAAAATCAAAAAAATAAACTAAAAATACCCTCTCAGTTAGTGAACAGAGGAGAATAATGTGGACCAAAAATAAAAATTATTTGTTGACTTTAATTAATTAAATAGCCTCTATGGTATTTTACTTCATTATGATTAAATATTGCTCATCATGGCTTGAAATGTCTTCAGATTTTTCCAAGGTCAGAATATCTCAGTGCTTCTAACCCTAATTTTTAAGATAAGATGGCTTTTGGCCTAATTTAATTATATAAGTTGAAATATCACTTGGAAATTATGGGATAAATTTTAGTAGGTTTTCGTGTGGTCAGAAAAGCTAAGCAAAAATGTTATGATGGTTTGAAAAATTTTGTACATTTTTGTATTGAATTAAGTTTGTATATCATTTATTAATTTATGTAAATTAAATATTAATAAAAATTAAACAAAATCAACTCCATATTATGCATAAAAATCATCGTAATCTACTGTAAAAATTTTAAAATTATTTGATTAATTTTACGCACTAAAATTGATTTTTCAAGAAACATTGTAATTTGAACAAAAATAATTATATTAAATTAAATACATTTAGGAAAATTATGAAAAGTAGTTTTTTGAGTTCCTTGTGATCAAGAGTACTTAGGAAAAATAAAATTTATTTTTAATAAAATACTTAATTTTTGAGCTATATTTTAAATTAAAAAAAATAAAAAATCTAAAAATACAAAAATATTTCAAAATATTCCTAATGATTTCCTGATCCTCATTAAAATATTTTCCCTAATTTTTCTTAGTTAAAAATAAATTTCCAACAGTTAAAAAATGAATTTTCTATAATTTTTCTCATTAAAATATTTATAATAAATAAATTAAAAAATCATAAAAATATAAAATTTGTTTCTCTGAGTTCTTTGAGCTTAGAGAGGTTTAATAAGATATAGAAAATAAATTTTGTAAATAAGACATATTTTCCATTCAAATTAAATCATAAAAATCAATAAGTAATTATAAAATTAAATTAAAGATTTGATTAAAAATTGTCTAAGTGTTTTTCATCATGGAATTTTGTCTAATTGTTTCTCTGACCTAAGGGAACCTCTAAATACTTTTCTCATAAGTTAAAACTTTACTTTGATCATTTAAATGAATTAATTTTGAAAAAAAAACTTATTTTATAAGATAAAATAATTATTTAAATTAAAATTTCGAAAACCACATTTTCTCCTCTGATGTTTTAACTACCCCCACAGGCAGGGTACTCTAAAAAAATCTCTGAAGTCATTTGTGTTATGCTTAATGAGGTATGAGGAGAAGAGCCCCAAGGGCAAAGTGTTAATTTTAGATTTTGATGCCTTAATCAAAATTTGGGATTAACCAAAGGGAAGAATGGGTAATTTTGATTTGAATGAATATGTTTGGATGATTGAAACATAATGGGTAAAAGGTAAAGACCAACCTACCACCTTTGCATGATAAGAATAAAATTGAAATTTGTTAAATTATCAAGACTTGGAAGTTAATAAAAATTAGATGATTCTCAAGTGATGGGCTTAAGTTAGGAAGATGATATGTAACTTATTATAAGTCCTTAATTAATGTTGGTCTGATCTGTTAATCAAAATCCATATCACCTAAGTTAAAATTCCAACATTTGCTAATATTTTTTCAATTAAGGTTGTTAAGGGATTGGTAGCGATCTAGGCTCGATATTTGAATTCATTTAATGAGATTTAGAAGGATAACATGATTGATGATAAACACTTATAAGCACTATAAGCCTAACCTTAGTGGTGGGTACAGAGTCTTTAATAACCTAAACTTGCCTTAGGAGCATTCACCCATATAACTTTTAAGTGAAATATCAATTGATTAATTGAGTACCGTGTCCCCAAGATGATTAAAATGTCAAGATTCACCGTGTAGTGAGGTAATTTTAATTTGACCTGGGATGATTAATAGAGCAATATGATAAGTTTAAAATGAACACAAATGGTTCAACAGGTCTTTAAAGCCGTTCAGCGTCATTCCCCAAATACTTTGGAATCTCTTGAATATTTTGAAGGAAAAATGGTTTTTTGCAGACTTAAACATGTGTTATAAATTCTTTAGTTTATTTACTCAAACCTTACTAGTGAGTAGCGTGTCTACCCTTTGGGATGGATCCATTGCTTGAGGTATTATGCTCGTTTATTTAAACTACTGAGGATATGAGATCGATCGAGTCTTATATTTTCAAAATTTAAAATAATATTTTTTTCCAAATTATATATATAAATTAATATAAACTGGGCGTCGGGATATCAATTTCGACAGCTGACAACTTCCAATTTAGCGACTAACAGCTTCTGGCGACTCCGATGGGGACTAGCTTCTCTCTCCATTTAAATCAAGGAATCCTCGCTACATACATCGGTAATGTTTTCATGTCCCTTATGGACTAGATTATCCTTCTTCCATTGACATGCTTCACCAATTTCTTTCTTGGGTAAGTATAGTCAACTCTTTTGGACTTTAGGACCGTTTGTTCAATCACCTTTGAACAGAGAGGTTTAGGAGTCCTTTAGGACTTTATCCTTTTGTGTGGGGTCGAACCCCTAATAGATGTGTTGGTGGACTAGTTCCACCTGACCATTGTTCGTTTTGAAGTTGGTCCCGCACTGGGTCCTAAACCTTGCATTTTCTTCGTATCCTTTGGGCTTAGTTTGGTTTGCTGCATATCAAGCCAAGTTGTTGCATCTCTTCGTGCTCGTTTAATTTGTTAATTGCAACTCTTCAGTGCTTTAATCACAAATTAATAATAAATTAAAAATTAAAACAATAAAGGATATGCCCAGTTTATAGGATAAGTGCGTTAACTTGAGTACTTCTGTCGAAGCTGCAAGGCATGGGACATTACTTACTTTCAAAAATTCTTCAAATGAAACGAACAATGTCTTTGCCAAAGTTGATCTTTTCTTCTGCCTCTAGAATGAAGTTCATTGTCAACACGAATGAGCTGCCAGACATGGCAGTTATTAAATTTGGGCAAGGGTCTGATAATATTGGAGTCAAGTTCTGGAAGCTGGTTGTCATAGCTATGAAATTTGAAACAGAAAAGTCCGTGGAGCCTATTATAGAGTTCAACTTAAAATCTGCCAAGGAATTCTCCCCTTCAACTGTGCCGATCAAAAAGAACCCGACTAGTGCTGTAATGTCTGTCGTTGTGAGTGTTGGGACTTCTTCGAGAGCTGTTATGCTCCTACTATTGGATTCACCGTCACCGCGCCAACTGTTTTGCTAAATAAAGGAAAATATATTCTATAAGAGGATGAGTCAGTCGAGTTTAAACCCCACCATTTTTTGGATTCGAGATTGGGTCCAATTCAAGGACTTTACAACTGACAAAGGCACCAAAAAGCAGGCCGCGTTCTGCAAATAAAAAGCCTTATTTAACATAGAATCAATGATTAAGCAAGGTATATTCATTCAAGAAGGAGTCAGTGGCGGAGATATTTTAAGACCTTCTAAAGAAACAATTATTCAGATGACCAGAACCAAAAAGGCCAGAAGAGGTCAACCAGGAGGACCATCCCCATTATTGTCCATACTATCGATTACTCGGCCACACCATAGAAAATGGCTTTATCTTCCATA
Organism: Phalaenopsis equestris; assembly: GCF_001263595.1. NCBI lineage: Eukaryota > Viridiplantae > Streptophyta > Magnoliopsida > Asparagales > Orchidaceae > Phalaenopsis > Phalaenopsis equestris. Next base: position 21,402 of record NW_018233658.1, read on the forward strand.
GAGGAGTGTGGTAGTTTCAAAGACTTGCTCGAGAAGAGTTTCATGAATGGGGATGTAACGATCCTGGAAGAATATTTGAAAAGAACCTAAAAGAAGTATTATCAACGTGATTTCGGTCAATCTATTTGTTCCAACATATTCCTACGTAACTGCCAATAAATAAATGCCTCTTCGCTACTATTATACTACTATTATTGTTTAAAAGGGATATTAGCAGGATTGATGTGAGTATATCCCATCCCTCCCACCGCAGAGAATGAAAAGAAAAAGAAAGTTTGTTGTTGTCCGGAATTGTTCAATATTTGGAAAGCTCATATTTTGATATGAATATGAATTTAGGTGAGAATGAAATTAATGACCTAATAACTGATTCATCTACTTTAAAGAATTCAGACCGGATCCTAAGTTGATTTCAAAACAAGATAGTGTGGTTGAAATACGAGTAATTGACTCGAGATATCACGAGGCTTTTAATTTCTTGCCACGTGACTGGTCCTGACCTTTGAATGAGTTATAATATCTCAGAATTCATCTTAAGAAATATTTGAGGATTATTAGTTAGGGGAGTTTGGACATTCAAAATCCTTAAAAGAAATATGTTCCACTAGATATAGTAATTCTCAAAAAAAAAAAAAAACAAAGGGAGCAAAAAAAGAAGAGAAAAAAATTGTGTGAAAAACTCTTGAGAAGAAGCTTGAGGTAAGTATAAAATCAAAAATTGGTGTCTAAATTAAGACATTCAAAATCTTTAAATTATGCTTTACCAGATATAGTAATTCTCAGCAAAATAGAGGTGGAAATTAAAAAAAAATTGCGTAACAAAAAGAGAAAGGTCTCCCTGGGAATAAGCTTGATGTGGACATACAATAAAAAATTGGTGTCTTAATTCTCCCCTAATTGATAAGGCTCAAAATGTTCTCTTAAAAAAAATTCTTTCGATATTATATTGAAGAAAAAGTTCAATGATCTCGAGTCTTTTGGTCAGTTATTAATTGGCTCATAAATATCTTTGGAAAACAAAAAATATTTTGATCACACGACCAAAATTTTGAAATCTGCTTAGGCTCGGAAAGAAAGAATTAAAGAAATAATGATGACATTATCAGTTAATGGAAATTCAACCCTAAAGTCATATCCTTCAATACCCATCAAATACAACTCCAATATCAATTAGAAGAACGTCAAAACAATTTCTCAAAGACAACTTCAACAATCTTTATAGAATCTGGAACAAATCAAATGATGAATACTATAAATGAAGCTACGAACTTGCGACTTCTTCAGTTGCGGTGTCCGTAGAAATAGTGCATCTTTATGTGTAATTGAAAGAATATAGTTCTGAATGTACCATAAGCAATGAGCTTTTTTCTACACTTGTCATTTGTCAGTGAATGATACTTCAAGAAGTATTGTGCCTCGGGACGTTTTAGAGACAAAGACTCATTTTTAGAAGCTCAAACGCCATGCTTGTCTAAAATTAGGTCCAAATACTAACAAAAAAAGATAGAATAATAAAAGAAAACTCATTAAATAACCAAATAAATAGTGCATGGCGACGAAACTTGAGGGCGCGAATCTTTCCTCACATCTGTTAATCTTCACAAATTTTACGATATTCTAGAGGTTGAGAATTTTATATCTGATTCTGCGTTGCTTTAGGATCTCCTCCTGACACAAACTTTAAAATCAAATTCTATGATATTGTAGAGGTTGATGATTTTATATCTGATTTTGCGTTGCTTTAGGATCTCCTCCTATCGCAATCTTTCAAATCAAATTCTACAATGTTCTAGAGGTTGAGGATTTTATATCTGATTCTGCATTTCTTTAGGATCTCCTCCTATCATAATCTTTCAAATCAAATCATATGATATTCTAGAGGTTGAGGATTTTATATCCGATTCTGCATTGCTTTAGGATCTCCTTTTATCGCAATATTTCAAATCAAAGATATTCTAGAGGTTGAGGATTTTATATCCGATTCTGCATTGCTTTAGGATCTCCTTTTATCGCAATATTTCAAATCAAAGATATTCTAGAGGTTGAGGATTTTATATATGATTTTGTGTTTCTTTAGGATCTCTTCCTATTGCAATCTTTCAATTCAAGTTCTACGATATTTTAGAGGTTGAGGATTTTATATCTGATTCTGTATTGCTTTAGGATCTCCTCTTATCGCAATCTTTCAAATCAAATTCTACGATATTCTAGAGATTGAGGATTTTATATCTAGTTCTGCATTGCTTTAAGATCTCCTCCAATCACAATCTTTCAAATCAAATTCAATAAAATTTTAGATGTTGAGGATTTTATATCTGATTCTGCGTTGCTTTAGGAGTCCCCTCCTGTAGCAATCTTTCAAATCAAATTCTATGATATTTTAGAGGATGAGGATTCCAACATCCAATTCTGCATTGCTTAGCAATGGTTCACATTATATTTTAGAAGATGAGGATTCCGACATCCGATTTTGCATTGCTTACCAATGGTTCACACTATATTTAAAGAATGAGGATTTAGTCATCCGATTCCACATTTCATAGCAATGGTTCACACTATATCTTAGAGGATGAGGATTATGACATTCGATTTTGCATTGCTTGGCAATGGTTCACACTATATTTTAGAGGATGAGGATTCCAACATCTGATTCTGCATTACTTTGGGATGGTCCAAATATCAAACTTTAGGGGTTGAAGGAACAAGCCCTTTGATTAATTCAAGGCATCCTACTCCCATTCTTTGAGATCGGTTTAAGACCACCTTGAATGAATTGCAGCATTTGATTCTCTGCCCAATTTCCTCGAGATAGGTTTAAGACCACCTTAAATGGAAAATGACATCCAATTCTCATTCTGGGGATTGATTCCAAAATTTTATTTCCCATTTCAAGGACAGCACCCGAAACTTGACAATTTGAGATCCATCTTCTAATTCCCAGCGAGAGTTCCAAATTCTCATTTTCACTCGAATATTCACTTGCTTTTTTTCAAGCGAAAATAATTGTCACTCAATTCTCCACTTTGATCTAAGTTTGTTGACTTAAAAGTCTGTGTTAGTTTGTTGATCCTGTCGGTCAACACCAATATGTGCAGTGTGCTTGCCCAACACATCACACTTATTGGGGTCCATTTGTTGACACGCTTTTGGTTGAGGTCTAGTTTTTCCTCTTTAATAACCTAGGGTCTAGCCATAGGAATTTTCTACAGACTATTACTAGAGGACTAGAAAGGAACCTTTACCATTAGAAATTATAAACTCCTCTCTACAAACTATTACTAGAGGACTAGAAAGGAACCTTTACCATTAGAAATTATAAACTCCTCTTTGCTCAACATGAAGTTCCACATATTGGTCCTAACCTCTAGCACTGAGTAGGAGGGGTCAATATGGGGGAGCTTAAGGTGAGTCCCCATAGGATTACCTGGCCTTAAGGGTAGCCATTTTGTGGTGTGGTCTTGGTTGTTCTCATACACACACTTGCACATTACACTTCCACTCACTACCTTAAGCCCAAGCCTATCCAAACTACCTTAAGCCCAAGCCTATCTCATTTTGATCCCTTGACCCTTTTGGGAGACTCATGTACATGGTCTCAGAGACCCTTAGCCCTATGCAAGGGTTTAGCTAGGTCCAGTACATGAAAGACCCAAAGTAGGTAATTCTATTTGTCCATGGAACATGTAGGGTGATTAACACCCCAATTTTACAAAAATACCAAACTTAGCCTTTTTCCCCCAAATCCACCCAATTTACTAAATAGCCCTTAAAATCTCAAAATTGGCTAAAATTCTCAAAATTTCCCAAAATACCCAAATTTACCCAAAAATCATCTCAAACCATTTCAAGCCAACCAAATTTCCCAAAACTTCCTAAAATTTCCAAAGTTACTAAAATACCCGACATTTTGCCAAAATTACCAAAATACCCTTGATGACTCAAATTGTCCCAAAACCTTCAGAATCACTTCAAATGTCCCCAAAATCAATTTGAGTCACTCCAATTTTGCTCAATTAGATCAACTTAACCTATTCTGACCAAAAGCCCTAAATTGCCTTTAAAGGCCCAATTATCTGAATTCACCCCAATGTCCACCAATTTGTCTTCCCCAATACCAACTCTAAGCTCAAATTCATCATAAACAAACATGATTGAAACCAAATCCAGGCCCATTTGACCCACATTTGAGTTCCATTTTAACCCAAATAAAAAAGCCCCAATTTGACCTAAAATCAAAATCTCACTCAATTGAACCTCCAAATCTATCCAATTGCCCCAAATTTGTATCATGAACTCCTTAAAAAATTTCCACACATTAAATTGAACATTTAATTGGCCTTTTTCAAGTCTCAATTGAACTCAAAATCAGCTTAGACCAAAACCCCCATTTTTTCCCCAAATTGACCATGTCCCTAATTTCAAACAAATTGAACCTAGTAGCCCAAAAATTTCCATTCAATTTCTATCTAAAACTTTTCATTACAATACTTAGGACCATTTTGAGCCATCAATTGGGCCCTAGCCAAACTCTAGCTCAACTCAAACCCATGTCTAACCCAACTTCCCCAAAATTAACCAATTGACCAAAATCCTTCAAATTGACCCTCCAAACCATTTCAAAATCACTCCAAATCTTTTACGAACTCTTTGTGACAATCATCTATATCATCTTGAATAATCAATTGAGTCCAATGTTTTGGTTAGCCCAAGCCAAACCAAACTTCAAGCCAATTTGACTCAGATGGAATTGTCGTACTTTTTGTGTTGGAGGAGTTGTGGGGTTGCCCATAAGAAGCTGTCGGTCACCGGAATTGAAATCCCGTTGCACGCTTTGGAAGTACGTTGAAGTTTAGAAAAGTATGAAATCAAACTAACCCCATATTTTTCATAATTTAAATGAAAGCGCGTTGTACCTCAAACCCTGTATCTATCCCGAAGGATAAACACAAGACTTGAGGATGAGGCTCGATCAAATATACTAAAAAAAGTATGACATCCATTTTGTCTGTGAAACCTTTATATTTGCCAATAAGTTCCCCTATTTAATATAAAGAATTAAATAGGGTTTATATTAAGCTGGGTTCAGACATGCTTCCTATAAGGGCAAGCCCCTATAGTTAATAAACGGACAAGACTTTTTAACGAGTTCGGACAAAGAGGTGTGGAAGGGGAATGACTTAATTTGGAACATTTTGTTGTAGAGTCCAAAGGAGGAAGAACTAAGGGACGTCAAAGATCCGACAGAGAATCTCAGTGACTTCCTAGTCTATCCTATGATTTGGCTTCAATTTTGGAGAGAAATATTTAACTGTTTCATATTGTCAATTTTATTTTTTTGGGCTTACATTCTTGTAAAACGATCACAGAAATAGCCTAGAAGATGTGAGGATTTAGGTCACAATGAACGTCAACCTCAGAATCATAAGACGAGTTAGGGCTTAGATTGTACAATAGAGCTATACGAAGGCCTAAAGATGAGTTGAGGATATATGTTGCACTAAGAAAAAAACCTCAAAATCCTATGGCTTGGTTGTTTAATGCGAAGGAACAATATGCTGTTGTAGATCTTCTTGCTGTTGAAGATGGCCTTGCTACCCACAATGCTAGCTCCAAGCTCCTCGTCGTGATGAGTTTAAGTTTTCTAATGTGTCAAGTTATAATGTCAAATCAGATGTCCCTATAGTTATGGTTCTTTAAATATTATGGGGCATATTAAATTTAATTAGAGTGACACCGGTTAGGATCCTACGGTTCCCTCGTTCCGGTACCACTATTTTCTTTCGGATTCAATTATTCCACATGAATTTACTAAACTCAACTTAATGATTTCCGTACTTTCATTTAGACAGTGGGAAGTCTCGTTAGAGCCCGTAGGTTACCTCCTACGAGGGATTCCCGATCATCCAATAGAGACGTATTAATTTAGTTGAAGTTGTATTTTTTGGTGATGTTTGTGATTAAATTTTGAGTT
>NW_018233658.1:27644-29219 GCF_001263595.1 Phalaenopsis equestris
TAAGGTTTTGGTAGTTTTCCTAACCCTATGTCATATCTTGGTGGTTCCCTAGGAGTTTAATTAGGGATGATTTTATTAAGCAAAACATATTAAGTTTAATAGATCTCCGAGATATCCAACAAATCTTGAGAAAGAAGCAGGTCCGTGCTACTCTCTCACTGCCTGGTGGAAAATCCCAAGTTCTTTTAAACCTATTTTGTGGCTTAATAAGTCATCGTGTAAATACCCTTAATGCTCAGTGAACATTGATTTCTCAATTATCCCTAAGAATAGGTTAATTATCACTTGTGATTCAATTTAAGAATTATGTGGGTGAAGACCCTTAAAGAGGCAGTTAGTGTTGGAACACTTAGCCAAAATATAATTGGGCTTGTAATGTTTCAAAGATATTTTAATTTTCAATGATGTTTACTTTTCTAATCCTCATTTAAATGAAATTTAATTTAGCCTAAGTCACTAAGCCCTTAAGACCTAGGTGAGTGTCTTAATTAGTTTTGAAAAGGTTAAGCTTTACGTGGTCACGATTCATGTTTTGAATTTTATTTGAACATCAAAATAGGGGTATTAAATTGATTAATTATTAACTTCAAAATTCATACGCCTAAGTCCTAGATTCATCTTATTTAATAAACTTCCAAATTTTAATAATTTAGAAATTTATTAACTTATCTTTTTCAATTAAGAAAGTGAGATTGGTTTCTACCAATTAATACCTTGTATTTCAAACATCAAATAAATTGATTAAGAATAGAGGTTACCCATTTCCCTTCTTAAATTAAGCCTAAATGTTAATTAAGGCTAAATTTCCAAAATTACACATTTGCCCCTAAGGCTCTAACACTTCATAATTTGTCAAATTCAATTCAAATGACTTTAAAATTTTTATCCTACCTCATTTATGGGTCAATTAAGACAACAAAGGGGAAAATGTGATTTTTCAAAATTTAATTTAATTTATATAAATATTATGCAAAATAGGATTTTTAAAAGAAAATTCGTAACTTGACCAACGTGACTCCTAATCCCTTGAAATTTTTATTGTAGGTAGACCTAAACCCGAGAAGTCTTTGGACCAAATTTCATCTTTTTTTTTGAATTTTATGTATATTTTAAGAATTAATTTAATTTCTAGGATATTTATTAAATATAAAATATTTTAAATGGAGAAAACTAAGGTTTGTATTTTTAAAAAGTCTCCTTGAGGTCAAAGAACTTAGAGGAGAAGATTTTATATTTTTTTAAAATTTTATATGATTTATTGGTATTATTTTAGTGGAAATCAATTTTTTAGCCTTTAAAAATTATGTTAAGCTTTAAAATTCAATATCTTTCTTTAGAAAATCAGGAAAAAATATTTTATTTGTCCCTAAGTGCTTAGAAAGTAATTTAGAACATTTTCATGAGTTTTATTATTTTTTTGACTTTTAGGGATTTTTAATTATTTAAATACTTAAAATAGGTTAAAAATCAAGTTTTTATTATAAATATTATTTTATTTTTAGAAAATACCCTTGATCACAGAGAGCTCAAAAAACTAAGTTTCATAATTTTTTGAGTTATATTTTGATTTTTTAA
>NW_018233658.1:29249-33697 GCF_001263595.1 Phalaenopsis equestris
ATGTTTATCTTTAAAAATCAACTTAGGTTATCAAATGAACTCAAAACATTTTGAAATTTTTAGGGTGAGTTCTCTAGATCATAAACCATAGTGGAGATCAAAAATCAAGTCATTTAAATGTTATTTTCGAAAATTAATTATCTTAATAATTTAGGATTTGTAAAAATTAGGTATATTTTAAATGACTTGACCCATGAAATTATTTTCAAAAGCTTCTCTGGTCATGTGGGACCTTCCAAATTTTTCTTGAAATTTTCTAATCAATAAGCTTATTTCCAAAATTATTTTTAAGTAAATAATGTGAAAAAATTTGAAAAATGTGAATCTCTATATAGGGGCTTTCTCTGACTTTGGAAAAATCAGAGAATATTTCCCTTGATAGAGGCTACAACATGCAAAAATTTCAAGCCAAGGTGATGTGTCAATATTCATGGAGAATCAAATGATTCAAAATAGTGTTTAATTAATTAAAAATAAAATATGCATCAAATGGACTTGAAAATTATTCCACATTATTCTCCTCTATTCATTGAGCAAGCGGGTATTTTTATTTTATTTTTGTAATTTTTCTACACAAAGTTATGAATTTTCTAAGTTAGGGGTATTAAATAAATAGGAAAAAGCTGTATTTATCTATTTAAACCGCGCGTGCTGACTAGATCCTAGGCAGCTCCGAAGGCATGTATGACATGCTCTGGTTGAACGCCACCATCCGCGTAGCTCCTAACTCGGCTTGCGGTTTATGTCCCAAAGCGTTGTCCGGCTCGATCTCCTCCATCCATTTGATACACGCTTGATCAAACGGCTCCCCGTCATCGTCCCCGATGGAATGATCCTGTGATCGTCCACACTAAAACCCTAAGATCTCAGCCTAAACTCAACCAAATCACTTCAAGTTTGATCCTATAGACTCATCCAAGTGAGACGAGCACATCCATATGGTAATCAAGCAACCAAATTAACTCTAAGAAAATGAAGAATTTAAATAGGCTCGGGAGGAGGTGAGGTTTTATACCTTTGCTCTGAGAAGTGAAGCTTCAATCAGAGGGTCTTGGCACGTTTTTTGGGGTCCAATTAGAATAGAGACTGAGTCCCTGGTCTTGGTATAAGGCCTAGGTGTGGATTCGACCAAGCTCAAATTTGGGTTTTAGTCTAGAGCTATGGTAGAGGCTCTGTGGACGGGGGATTTGATGGGGCTTTAGATTCTTTCACTATTGCGAAGGTGTGGGTGTAGTTAATTTGGGTTTGGTGGACTGTGGAGGTGTACTGGGTTCTGTCCTGGTTTATGACAATGTTTCAAGCTCAAAATTGAGCTCCGATAGTGGGAATTGGTGGGGGGAAATAGTTGGAATGCACTGAGGGGATCTTAGGGAAGCTCTGTGAGAAGTTTGGAGAGGCCTCTCTAAGAAAATTTTAGCACAACTCCCATGGCCGTGGAGGTGAGTTCTTATAAAAAATGGTCATGGGGTGGCTATCAGGGCACAAGTTTGGGTGCATTATGGTGATTAGGTGGAGGGCAGAGGAGCTCCATCAATTAATTTGGTTGAGCTGGCCTGTAGGTTTGATTTGGGTGAGGTGCCATGGGGGTGGCTCTTGGTTTTGAGCTTTTTTGGCTACTAGACTGGCCGGCTGGCCAGGGGGAGGTGGCTAGGAGTACAGGGAACCCACGAGAATATGTCACAACAATTTAGTGCAATAATACCTAATTTTGGTAAGGATATCTTAAGCACGTGCATTTTTGGAAATAATATCCCTTGATTTGGGGAACATTTGGTCCATGGCTTGATTTAGGTGGTTTCATGGTGTTAGGACTGGTCACTAGGTCCAATTAATGGCTGTGGTGGAGTTAATTTGGTGACTTTAGAGTGGTTAGGTCACATTTAGTGCATGGGTTCAATGTGGGTTCAAGTGACCAAATCTTGGGTTTGTTCTAGGCTAGCCATGTCAATTGGCTCAAATGAATGTTGTATTTAGTGTAGATGATTATAAGGAACAACTTTGGTGAAAAATGGAAGTGGTTTTGAGCTCAATTGAAGGGTCAATCTGGGGAATTTTGGATTTTAATCAATTTGGTCATGTTGGGCTAGGCTTTGGTCTAGCTTGGGTTAGCCTTGGGCTAAGTCAAAATTTATTGTTGTAAATGGTCAATATGGACCCTATGAAGATTTTTCAACTTGAATTGGGTGCCAATTTGGAGGTTAAGGCAATCAATTGGGTGATATTTGGGAACTTAGCCAATTTGGGGCTAAATTTGGGAATTTTTGATTTAGCCAAAATCAAATCGATTTGAGGCTTCACCAAAGCCAATTGATGGTTTATTTTGATGTATAGGAATTTATAAAGATGTTATAAAGGTTTTTCAATATTAATTGGGGCCAATTGACTAGACTATGGGTTGAATTTGGTAAGATTAGGTCATGTGGTCAAAATGGGGGTTTTGATCTAAATCAGGATTGAGCTCAAATCATGGGCCAATTAAGCTTAGATTTGGTTTATTTTGGTCATATCAAGAATGAATTTGAGTTTAGAATTGGAATTGGGGTCAATTGCGATCAAATTGATGGACATTTGAGTTGAATTTGGGGAAATTTGGGACCTTAAAGGAAAATTTAAGGGTTTTGGTTAAAGATGGTCAAATTGGCAGAATTGGGTCATTTAGTAGTTGATAAAAATGAAATTGGGAATATTTGGGATTTATTGAAATTTTCTGGGAATTTTTGGAATTTTTAGAATTTTGGGCTATGGAGGGGTATTTTGGTAATTTGGGGGTGTTTAGGTGCAAAAGGCCAAGATGAGTATTTTTGATTGGATTGGGTAACTAATCACCCTAAATGAGCCATGTACCAAATGAAATCCCATTTTAGGTCTTCTATGTAGTGGTCTTAGTTAAACCATAGCCCTAGGGCTGATAGGTTTAGGGGACCATCTACATGGGCATCCCAAAAAGATCAAGGGACCTATGCTAGAAATTTGAACTTAGGATTGTAAGTGAATGTGAGTGTGGATGAGTGTAGTGAGTGACCTAGCTCCAGACCAACACCAGGATCAACCCTAAGGTCCAACAGTCCTAAGGGTGGCTCATCTTGAGTTTCCCTCATAGTGACCCCACCTACTAAGTGCTAGAGGTTAGGTTCAATACATGGAACTTAAAGTTGAGTAAATAAGAGGGTATAATTTCTAGTGGTGAGGTTCCATGTCTATTTTTCTAAGAATATTCAATAGGAAAGTCTTATGGTTAGAGTCTTATGGTTAGACCTTAGGCTAGCTACTAAAGAGGGAAAACTAAACCTCAACCAAAAGTGAGGTCAACAAATGGACCCCCAATAGGTGCGATGTGCTGGGCAAGCACACCATGCATATTGGCATTGACCGATAAGATAAAAAAAACCAATACAATTTCTTAAGTCAAACAGACCTGGAAGTGTGTGTAGAGTTGTGTGTGTGATTTGTGTGTGAGTAGAGTTGTGTGTGTGATTTGTTTTATTTCCGCCGGGGATACTAGCAGATGATTGTATGATTGAAATTAAGAAGGGATTCTCGTGGGGGATCAGAGAGTGAATTTTGAGGTATGGAATTTCAAGTATTTATAAAGGATGGGAATCAGTATGAAAGTGCTGACCCCGAGGTGGAAAGAGGTGGAAATTGAAATTTAAGAAGTATCAATTTTGAAAAGACAGGAAGAGTCAGAATTTAGGTACCGACCTTAAAAGATGAGAATCAGAATTTAGGTACTGATTCAAAGATGTGACAATTGAAATTTAGGTATCAATCTCAAGGACAGAGTCAAAATTTTAGGTATCGAACTTGAAATGTGAGAATCAGAATTTAGGTACTGATTCGAAGATGTAAGAATTGAAATTTAGGTATCAATTCTGAGAAGAGAGTCGAAATTTAGGTGTCGACCTCGAAATGTGAGAATCAAGATTTAAGTACTGATTCGAAGATGTAAGAATTGAAATTTAGGTATAAATTCCGAGAAGAGAGTCAAAATTTAGGTATCGACCTCGAAAGGTGAGAATCAGAATTTTGGTACTGATTCAAAGATGTAAAAATTGAAATTTAGGTATCAATTCTGAGAAGAGAGTGAAAATTTAGGTATCGATCTCGAAAGGTGAGAATCAGGATTTAAATACTGATTCAAAGATGTAAGAATTGAAATTTAGGTAGATTTAAATGCTGATTCAAAGATGTAAGAATTGAAATTTAGGTATCAATTCAAAGATGTGAGAATTGAAATGTTGGTATCAATTTGTAGATGTGAGAATTGAAATGTAAGTATCAATTCAAAGATGTGAGAATTGAAATGTAGGTATCAATTTGAAGATGCGAGAATATTAAAATTTACAGAAAGATTGTGGTGTTGAATTTGCAAAAGTGTATCATGTGGAAATGTTGATTTTGTAGAAGATTTGTAGAGCTTTGTGGGGTTTTGTGCAGAATGCAAAATT
>NW_018233658.1:33900-39878 GCF_001263595.1 Phalaenopsis equestris
TTATTTTGTTGTTTATTTATTGGTGATTATTTTCTTTTTCATTTATATTTTAAAAATTTGTTGTTTTGTTCTTTGTTCATTGAAATTTTGAACCAGCGCATGGTTCATGGCTTTCATCCCTCGCACAAAAAGAAAACCGACAGAAAGGCACAATTTGAGAGAAATTTCCATTAATTTTCTCCAACAAAGATGTCATAAATCAAACATAGGCTAATGCCTCAAAAGGTACATTATGTAGTCCATGTCAAAATACATCGAGAACATCTCATGATTTGAATACATTGTGGACTGAATACATCAGATACATGTCATGCTGTTAAAATAAAGAAAGTGAACCCTCTGTACCAAGTATTTTGAGCTCCTGATCAAGTCTGATCAAGTAGACCTTCTAAGTCTTGCTCCAGAATAAGAGTTCCCTTCGCATGTACTTATAGGTACAACCTTCTCATAGCTCGTATGGAAGTAACTCCTCTAATTCTGGGTCCTGCTGGAATCCATATGACATTTTACTGTCTTCCATCTTGCGGAAAGTCACAAACACCCTACGGTGTCCTGGAATGTAATGTTTGGCAACATCTACACCGTTGCCCTTAAGAACAAGTACTGAATCGACTGCAAGAGGAATCTCCACAGAACCTATGAATTCACCAGGGTCGACGATATCAATTTCTTTCCCAAATAGAATATTGCTTTTGCTCAGAAATGAGACTGTGCAGAAAGGCCTCACAAAATCATGATGATCAATGTGTGGGGGAATGCAATCACCCTCTTCATAGATATTGATAATGCAACTATTGGGAATTCAGGTAGCTGGTAGAATATTCCATTTGACCATCCTTTTGATCATCCATTTTATCATCAGCAGTAGCGGATCTACTTGATCATGTCTGAGGATCCCAGGCGGATTCCCCTGTTTGTCATTCGTGAAGTTATAACAATAGCCACACTGGATGGTGATTCTTCCCTTCCCTCTCATCCATTTCTTTGGCTTGGAATTTGTCCTTTCCATGAGAAGGCCTGCTCGGCCTCTGCCTCTTAAATCAAAGATACAGTCCAGATTGCTTCTTTCATCAGTCTCAGAGAAAACCCTGGCGTACAGCTCCAGGCCTTCCAATATATTCACGAACTTTCCCTAAACTTCTTCTTCATAAAACTTGAATTCTTTTTTATTTACTTTACTTATCTTTTAGTATTCTATCATACCAGGGGTTGGCAGTTGTCGCGGGTTTTCCTTCCTTCAAGTTTCCTTCCTTCAAGTATTGGCTTCAAGTATTGGCGGGAACCCAAACTGGTGCTGGTCGATCTGGAATATGAGACTTAACCTCTAGCGGGATGTACGATCCTGGGCTCCACGGTACATACTGATCCGTCCCCAGTGGGACATATGGTTCATCCATCATGAAATCCTAAGTCTGAGACTCGTTGGTGCTTGAAGTGTACTCTTCCAATGTACTGAAATGCTATAGATGCAGAACATTACAATCCGAGCATTCTACAAACGCGCCCGTGGCAGATGTCCCGGCCGGTATTTCAACGTTGCATGTCGAGCAACCCTGGCACAAAATATCTGAAACTGAAAGTGCGTCTGACTCTGTCACAAACTCTGGTTCTTCATCCGTGGTGGGTAAGCTAGCAGAAGTTTCTTTCAGGTCTGGATCGTAAATGTGGCCCTCAGGAATAGGCCCTCAAGAATAGGGGTGAGGAAGTTGTTTGTCTCTCTTTGACGTTTGCGTTCTTGTAATAGAAAAGCTCTCTGCTTCTTGCGGCTGGCGTTCCTGTGTTGCATCCTGTGAAGCAGAGTACTTGGTATTCGTTCGTTATTGGCGGGTATCAAGCCTCCAGCAGGTGTAGCTACCATGGAAGGCAGACGGCTAGGCCCCTCCATCGGATCTCGCTCTGCTATCACGTTCTTGCCCTTGCGTGATACATTATCTTTACTGGTCACTCTCAGAAGTGAAGCAAGTCTCTCTTTTCCTTTGCAACTGACTAAGTCCATTAGAGGACCTTCGTAGTCCATGTCAACCTGGTTGATATCCACGTTGAAGTCTATAGTCTATGGTGCCGCCCCGCGGCCCCACCTCCTCATTTAATGTGAGGTTCCAGCCATCTTAAAAAGCAAAGATTAGCCGCTGTCCCGACATTTTTCTGCAGACGACAGGAAAAACGCCACGGGAGTGGGCCAAAACTTGTCATGAACAAGAACAAAACAAAGTGTGTAAGTAAATTTTAATTTGTTTTGGTATAATGAATTTTATGTATGAGTTTTGTTTAATTAAAAGTTTGTTTAATTATGTATGAGTTTGATTTAATTAAAAGTGGAAGGAAGAAAATTTGAAGTTTCAAAATATTTTTTTCAAAATTTTCATTATATGGAGGTTAATTACAAAATTTGGACCCGGTCATAGACATTTGGTCATATAGATAACCCTAAAACAATCAAAGTTTCAAAGTTTCAAAGCAAGCAAAGGCAATTGACATCAGGTTGCGTAATAGGTTTTCAGATATCGTTTGTTTAGTGGTAACATGGGTCTTTTGCCCTGGAAGTCCATTAACAGGTAGGCTCCTCCTGTGTAGACCTTTTCAATGACAAATGGTCTCTCCCAAGTTGGCTCGATTTTTCCACCTATTTTGCAGCGTGCAAGAATAGACCTTTTCAACACAAGTATGAGGTCACCAACTTTGAATGTCCTTGGGTGGACCAATTTATCATGGGCTTGTACCATCTTTGCTTGGTAAAGCTCCGAATGTCGTTGTGCTTCTAGTCATTTTCCCTCAAGAATCTCCAGTTCTTCAAGTCTGAGTTCTTCAAGTCTGAGTTTTGTGCTTTGGTTGGCAACGACGACTCTGAGTGATGGTGTCTGGATTTCTAGCGGTAACACGGCCTCGGTCCGGTACACGAGCAAATAAAATCCATACACGAGCATATAAGGTGTACACTGAGTGGGAGTCTTGAAAGTTGTCTGGTAGGCCCACAAGGCTTCTAATAGTTTTTTGTGTCAATCCCTTTTGTTTTCATCAAGTGTTTTCTTCAAAATCTGTACCGGTGTTTTGTTGAAAGCCTCGGCCAGACCATTTGCTTTGGGATAATAAATTATAGAGTATTTCCAATCTATCCCATGTATTCTGATAAAAATTGTTGATCTTTGTACTTCTAAAAGATGTCCCATTATCGGAAATTATTCTTTGCGGTACTCCAAAATGGTAGACGATTTGGCTTTTGAAAAATTGAAGGACTTGCTGTGTCGTAACCTCACGTAACGGTACTGCCTCTGCCCATTTGGAGAAGTAATCTGTAGCGACAAGTATAAACATGTGTTTTATGGAAGATGGAGGGTATATCAGACCTATTATATCCATACCCCAACACTCGAATGGCCACGAGGCAACAGTTGGTTGTAGCACATTCGGAGGCTGGTGTAAGACCACCCCATGCACTTGACATTGATGACATCTTCTGGCTCGGACATCATTGCTGGCCAATAATACCCGAGTCTTTTGATCTTCATCTTCATTTTTGGCCCTAACTGGTGAGCGCCACACAATCCGGCATGTACCTCTTTAACAATATTGTGTGCTTCTGCTCTGCTCAAACACTGTAGCCACATCTAGTCAAACAATCTTTTGTAGAGAACATTTCCAATCAGAGCGTAAGACATAGCCCTTCTTGTGATGTGCTGCGCCTCAGACTTGTCTTCTGGCAGCTTTCCAATATGCAAATATTCTATTAATGGCTTGCGCCAATCTTCGTTGATGTCTGTGACTATATTTATTGTTTCTTCCTTTGCAAGCTTGTGTATAGTTTTGCCGTCAATCTGAGACAAGACTCGTCTTCCTTGCACTGTGAATTTAATGGAATCCTCTGGGGGACACACCATTTCCTTAGCAAGTTTTGCTAGAACGTCGACATGGGCATTATCTCCCCTAGGAATCCGGTAGAAAGTCACATCGGGGATCTGCTACAGGAGCTTCATCGTGTACCGATGGTATTCTGCTAATCTTGGTTTCAAAATTATGTATTGTCCGACGACTTGCTGATTTATGAGTTGGGAGTCGTCATAGATGACAATTTTTATTATATCCATTGAGATTGCCATTTCCAATCCAGTGATTAAAGCTTCATATTCTGCTTCATTGTTGGTACACGACTCTGTCAGGTGGTATGAGAACCTCAACATACCCTTGTCTGGTGTGATAAAGATCAAACAAATCCCTGCTTTGCCTGGTATAACTGTGTCTGACCCTTTGTCTTTCCTAGCTGATGAAGCACCATCGAAGTACATTTCCCAGCGTTGTGCACTGGATAATTTCATTTGTAGTATTTTCCCATCTGGTAACTCGTCGTTGAGAAAGGACCCAGCTGGCAGTGGGTGTGCAGTGAGAAAGTCTGCTAGTATCTGTCCCTTGATAGCACAAAGGGGTACAAAATTTATATCAAATTGCAATAAGATCATTGACCATCTTGCTAGACATCCGGAGAGTGTTGGTCGGGTCATCAAATATTGCAATGGATTAACTTTCAAAATCAGGGTAATCTTATGAGACAGCATGTAATGTCCAAGCTTTTGGGCGATGAAAGTTAATGCTAGACAATGCTTCTAAATAGGTGGATACCTTATCTCCATACGTATTAGGCGACGACTCAAGTAGTAGAGCGCATTTTCCTTACCCTCATCATTGACTTGGGCTAAGAGGGCTCCAAGGGAGTCATCTAAAGCCGCAGTATAAAGTATCAATGATTTCCTGGGGATAGGGGCTGCCAAGACAGGAGGTGTCTTTAAATATTGTTTAACGTCCTCAAAGGCCCGCTGACATTTCTCTTCCCAAATAAATTTGGCATCTTTTTTATTTAATGCCGAGAAAGGCTGACACCTACCCGAGAGATTAGAAATAAAGCGTCTCAGATATGCCAACTTCCCTTGGAAGGAACGTAGTTATTTCAAGGTTTTAGGGGGAGGCATTTCCAAGATAGCTTTAATCTTATCCGGGTCGATCTCGATTCCCCGATGACGGACAACAAATCCCAGAAATTTCCCGGAGGTAACGCCAAAGGCGCACTTTAAGGGATTCATTTTAAGTTCATATCGTCGTAATCGTTCAAACACGATTCTCAAATCATACAAATGGTCAATTTTTCATTTACTTTTGATGACCAAATCATCCACATAATATTCTACTTGATTGTGAATGAGGTCGTAAAAAATCTTCATCATTGCACGCTGATATGTTGCTCCGGCGTTCTTTAGGCCGAACGACATCATTGTGTGGAAAAAAATTCCAATTGGTGTTCTGAAAGCTGTAAGTCTGCATCCTCGGGAGCCATCTTGATTTGGTTGTATCCCAACGATCCGTCCATGAAGGAGAAAATTTCATGTGTTGAAGCGATGTCCACCATCATTTCTGGTATAGGTAGTGGAAAGTCGTCTTTTGGACATGCCCTGTTCAAATCTCTGAAATCTTCACAAACATGGATTTATCCATTTTTCTTCTTAACAGGTACAATATTGGCTAACCACGTGGGGTACTTCTCTTCTTTTACAAAGTTGGCATCTATCAATTTCTTCACCTCGGCGATAAGTTGTTATTTTATTTCGAGGCGCATACTCCTTGGATCTTATTTTACTGGGGTTATATTATTGTCCACCCTAAGTTTATGGACTGCAATCTCTGCTGACAGTCCTGACATTTCATCATAGCTCCATGCAAAGAAATCTTTAAATTCTGTTAATAGTTTGATCAATTCTGCAGATTCTTCGTCATTAAGTAGAGAACTTATAAATGTTGGCCGAGGTCGTTCTTTAGTCCCGAGGTTAATTTCTTTCAATTCATTAATGGTAGATTTAATTTCTTCCTCAAATTCTGGGGGAGCATCTTCTATTAGCTGATCAGTAGAGTCATCCTCTATATCGAGGCAATCCTCTTTTGATTCACCAGTAACAACCATGCAAAATTCAGAATCATCGACTGGTCCAACTGTACCA
>NW_018233658.1:40113-40710 GCF_001263595.1 Phalaenopsis equestris
CGGCTTAAACCCAACACTACTGACTTCCTTGACCTCTAAACCCTTGACCTTTTGAGGGAGAATCGGAGTGAGGGTCATAGCATTCACAGAGTGGTTTATCTGATCATACATTGTTTCAGATTCATTCTTTTCTGTATCTTCTAGGGTTATCTCGTACTTTATCTTGTACTGAGGTCTTTTTCATCTTGTCATCAATATTTCGTCTTCAGAACTATCTTCATCACCAATGTTGATAGTTGGCCTAGTCCGTTCAATAATTAAATTGATCCTTCCTCGTCCATGTCCCCGGTCTCGACCTCGGGTTCGCGTCTCGACCTCGGGACCTCGGGTTCGCAAACTAAAAGGCCTCTCACCATCTCTTTGTAAAAGAGTGGTGGAAGATTGCTGAAGCGGAGTTGAATGGCCTCCTTTTTGTGATTCTTCTGAATCTTCATCTTTGTTTGTCAGAATCTCATGCAAGAAGACAGTCTTCTTTGGAGGCACGTAGTAGGCAACATCTTCATGGATACCAACTTCATGCACTAAAAATAGTTGTAGATCTCCCTTGATGCAATTCTCTTGACCATCTTTGCGGTATTTGATGCACTGGTGTAGAGA
>NW_018233658.1:40803-46431 GCF_001263595.1 Phalaenopsis equestris
GTAATGTAATTGATCTGAGGGCTCTTTCTCCCTTTT
Source organism: Phalaenopsis equestris (assembly GCF_001263595.1). Lineage (NCBI taxonomy): Eukaryota > Viridiplantae > Streptophyta > Magnoliopsida > Asparagales > Orchidaceae > Phalaenopsis > Phalaenopsis equestris. The sequence goes on from NW_018233658.1 coordinate 40,840, forward strand.
GGTTGAATCCTCTTAACATCATCTTATCGGTTGTAAGCTCTTGAGCTTCAATATCCAAATAGGCCAATATCCATAGACTAATCAAGTTTAGAGATGCTCCAGGATCCACTAAAACTCTGGATAACACAAATCTGTTGATGTTGACGAAGATGTAGAGTGGACGGTTGTGGTCGGCGGTACCGAGCAGCAAGTCTTCTTCTGTGAAGGTTTCCCAAGGGTGTTCTTTTAATGAGAAAACTTCATCTGAGGATGTGTTGGACAACTGAGCTAAACAAATTTTTGGGTCAAGCAAAGCTGTAACCAGAGATTCTCTCATCTCCTTTGCAGGATCAGAGCGTCGAAGATACTTAATTGGGCCATCAACTTCCTAAGATGAGCTAGTACGTTGTAATCGACTTTGTATGTTATTTGTTTTCCTTTGTCTGTTGGAGCTGTTCTTGGTGGTAACACTTTTTCGCTCCTTAAGTTAACTTCTGTGATTTCTTCTTCTTGAGATATCATTGTTGAATCTTTTGGTTGCTTTTCCTCTTCATCAAAAAGATCTAATTTGATGGCAAGCGATGTACCATGATGCTCGAAAGTTGGTTCCTCACTCCCAACACTGTTGTAAAATCGTAAGCAGTGTTATTGATATCTTCTTTAGATTTGACAATGAGTTCATCAGACTCGAGTACGATTTAAGAATCATTTTGGGGATCAAGATCAAAGCTAGATCGGTCATAATCAGTTATATTATCACCAGAAACAGTTAAAACGTAGTTGAAATCACAATCATTTTATTCATAAGGTCTTGGAGGGACAAAAAGATAATCATACAATGTCAGGGGTTCGAGGATTTTCTTCCTCGAAACTGAGACAACCAATCTAGTAGAGGCAGTCCCATCCTACCCCCTCGTGCTATCAATCTTTGTAGTGATATTCTTTTCTCAGCGACACTTTTCTTCTTTTTGTTCTTTGTTCTTGACGATGATGAATCTTCTGGAAAAATCTTCATCTCGGGCTTAGTATGTTGCAGACTCTGAATAAAGGCTTATTTTGATGTAGACTGGATCTTGTTCAGTATCTTCTTAGATGACTTGCTCCATGCCTCATTCTATCCTTCTTCAGTATTTGTTGAAGCTTATTTTGATGAATCTCGTATGTGATTAAGGACCCTATTGAGTTCATCCCAAGTTGTAATACATCCATTTGTTCTAGTATACAGATCGATTGGGGAGATTGGCTCAGCCGAAATCATATTTATGGAACCTTTTTCAGTTTCTCTTAAATATTCTTTTGGGATTGTTATATTCCCTTCCTTGAGGTTCTTCTCAAGCCAGTCTTTAAAGATGAAGCACTTTTCTATAGTGTGCCCTATAGTGTGCCCAAGCAACCGGTGCAATAATTTGGTTCATTCTTCTTATCCACCTCTTCGGGCTTCTTTGGCTCTAGTAGTTTAAATTCTTGCTTCTTCATCAGACTCCTGAATATTTTAGGTATAGCTTCATCCTTGAAGGAATACACAACTTTCTGTCGCTCTAACAGGGATATTCTTTTATCCTCTGTTTGGGGTGCTCCTTCTTGAGGCGGCCACTGGTTGTATTGATTATTTTATTTTTGAGAGGACAGGCAAAGTTCTTCTGCATATATTTTTATCTGCTGCTTTCCTTTGTCGATGGTCTCCACTACTCCGAATTTCTTTTCGAACACTTTGGCCACCTTAGCCTTTTCATTTGGCTACATGTGCTTAATCTCCTCTTGAAGACTGTTGGCTTTACTGAGTAGTTTTTTAAAGGATTTAATGGTCAGTCCATTAAGCATGAAAGCTACTGGCCCATGAATGCTCTTGGGTAGAATTTTAATTGTGTGATGTTCCTGTAGCTGAGGTTCACATTTCATGCTAAGGTTTCTTTACCTCAAGATATAGTCCACTAAAGTTTTGATCCTCTTCTGCTTTTTCATCATGAGCTCTCCGATAGACACATGGTGTTGTGCCCCGACAAATCTTTTCACAAACAGTTGCTCCAATTCAGAAATATTTTAACTGACCCGTTGGGCAAGTCAGCATACCAGTCGAAAGAAATTGATGACAAGCTGCTGACAAACTGCTGGCAGAGTAGAACTTCATTATTTCTCGTGTTGCCACAGCTGGCTCGGAAATGCGCTATATGCTGTCTGGGATTTTCAGTCCCGTCGAATATTTTGAAGTTTGGGGCCACAAAACCCTTGAGGAAAGGCACGACATCGAACTCCTCCAGGTAAGGTCTACCCTTCAAAATTGATGCATCGGCTTTGGATTGGGCTAAGGCGTCCCACACTTGTTCAACCATCTGCTTGAACTCATTTTCTAGCATGACACTTGATGGAGAATCTTTCTTCGATTGCTCATCTCTCTTTGCTGAAGCAACTCTGAAGTAGCATCTCTTCTTTCATCTGTAACGTGTATGATTTCTGGCTGATTTATCTCTGGAGAAGCCAATTGCGGTGTTTGTGATTGCTGCAATTTCTCTTGAATGGTGGCCATGACGGTCAAAGCTACAGTCATCTCTTCTTTTCTTTTCTCCAGTAGACTAACCTAGTCATCTCTTAGGAGGATAACCCTATGCAGCTCATCTACGGCATTCTCTTCGATGTGAGGTTGAGCATCACGCACAGACGTGACGGCTCTAGTTTTGATCACATGGACATCCATGACATCTTTCTCCACATAATCATTGTAGTCAAAATCTTCATTGTCGCTATCGACGGAAACTCTGTGTTCTCTAGCTAACTCAGAAATTTCGATCCTGAGTTTCTCAACCTTTTCCTCAATTATCAATTTTTTGATTGGTTTAAGATCTGGAAGACCCTGATAGACATCCTCTATGTATTCCTCCATCTCATTGGTGATTGTCGCGACGATGTCAGATATTTCAGATCCTGGTTTCATTTCTTGTCCTGGGGGCTCACTGAACTGTATCGGTGCAACGACCTTGGGTACCCATACCTTTTTTCTTTTTCGATAATGATGTCTCAGGGCGAAGCGTCTTAGTAGAAACATCAGTATGTCGAGGGAAAGTATGCTTCCCGTGGTGTATCGGCTACAGTGCTAGGTAAGTGTCTCGTCTTTGCCTTTGGGATGGTAGAAATATCTTCATAACTGGTAACGGGTAAGATCTTTGAACCCAGTCTCAACTTAATCGATCAATGACCTGCATTCCTGGTGGCAGTATATTCAGTAGTGATTACTGCAGTATCAACTCTGTTCCCTAAACAGAACCAAACGGGGATGCGGGTAGGTGGCACTCCCGCTGTCTTGTGGGACTGTCTGGCGGATTTGACACCCTTCAAAATTCCCTTCTTTGTGCGAAGAGAAATTACATCTCCCACTCATTTAAGTAACTCACTAACTGAACATCCTTCTTTGGTAGCAAGCCTTCTAAAAACTGCACTAACTCGAGTGATAGGAGTGAATTTCTTTCCCTCCTCACCATGTCCGTGAAGTGACGGGAATGCAGCAGCGATTCTTCGGATACTCTCATATCCCTTGGTATCTTTATAGGGTGGTAGAATCTACTTCCTCGCAGGAATGGATAAATTTTCTGTAACCCTTCTTCAACTTGTTGAGGGTCCTCCTCAATAGGTGTCTTCTTAGGAGCCTGGGCTTTGATGGCCCTTCGAACTTTTTTGTTACGGTTCCTCCTTTGAGTTTGGGTCAGCGGTACATCAGCGGTACACTCCTCGAACTTGATCCAATTTCAAACACAAGTGGTGGGACAGTTAATCCCTCAGTCGGATCCTCAATAATCATCACTTCTTTCCCCTTAGCAGCAGCGAGGCTAGCGGGTTTGACGGGTGCCGTGACGGCAGTAGCTTTAGACTTCTTGCAGGCAGGGAAGTCTTGAAGGCAGTTCAGGGTGAATTCTGCAGATGGAAGTGGCGACCTTCATTACTACAAACGTGGCTTCCTCGAGATCTTCAAATCCAGCTCCGAACTTGATGGTGGAAGCAATGTTGCGGGCGCTACGGTTCATTGGCAGGTTGTAGGTAAAGTTCAGCGTTGGGTAAGTCATTGCAATAGGCTTGAAAATAGAAAGATTTCAGGGTTAGCTATATGGCCAAAAACCTCATAATTTTTAGTGCAAGCAGTGAAAGTAGAGGTTGATCTGTAGAGAGGTTGAGAAAGTAGAGGTTGATCTGTAGACCGGGCGGGTCTTAATTTATGGGTATTTTAACATCTTTGTTTATGAAAAAAGTGTTAAATTTAACATAAGAAAATTTCAAAGTGCGCGCAGCACAACATGATTTGGTTTAATTTGCGGAATAGCAAATCAAATTTGAAAGGGAGATGTGAACTATTTTAGGACCCAGTGCGGGACCTATTTAATGGCAGAAAAATGCCAAGGTGGAACTAGTCCACTGACACACCTATTGGGGGTCCGACCCCACATAATAAAATATTTAAAGAGTCCTTAATGGCCTTCTGAACCCCTCTGTTCAAAGATGGTTGAACAACTAGTCCAGAATTTTAAGGAGTTAGCTGTACTTCCCCAAAATAGAAATGGGTAAAGTATGACAACGGAAGAAGGGTAATTTGGTCCAAGAGGGACATGAACACATTACAGATGTGTGAAAATAATTTCTCTTGATTTGTATGGTGAGAAAAGCTAGTCCCCAACAGAGTTACCAGAAGCTGTCAGTGTTATTTTGTGTTGGAGGAGTTATGGGGTTGCTCATAAGAAGTTGTCGGTCATTGGAATCGAAATCCCGTTGCCCGCTTCAGAAGGACGTTGAAGTTTGGAAAAGTATGAAATCAAACTAACCCCATATTTTTCATAGTTTAAATGAAAGAGTACTATAGCTCAAACCATGTATCTATCCCGAAGGATAAACACAAGACTTGAGGATGAGGCTCGATCAAATAAACTAAAAAAAGTATGACATCCGTTTGGTCTGCGAAACCTTTATATTTGCCGACAAGTCCCTCTATTTAATATAAAGAATTAAATAGGGTTTATATTTAGTTGGGTTCAAACATGCTTCCTATATGGGAAATCCCCTATAGTTAATTACATCTTAAATGACCAAAGTCACCTAAGAAGACTCGATGAAAATCAGGAAATATTATCTTCAAGGAGTTTCAAAGGAAAGGACTTTTCAATAAGATCGGACGTAGAGGTGTGAAAGGGGATTGGTTCAAATTTGGTGCATTTTGTTGTAGAGGCCAAAGGAGGAAGAACTAGGGGATGTCATTGATCCAGAGGAGAACCTTGGTGACTTTCCAAGCTATCCTAATGTTTGGCTTCAGTTTTGAGGAGAAATACTTAGGTGTTTCATCCTGTCAATTTTATTAGTTAGGGCTTGCATTTGTGTGAAACTATCGATGTGAGGATTTAGGTCGTGACAGACAATAACCTTGAAATCCTAAGACGAGTTAGAGCTTATATTGCATAGCAGGGTTATACAAAGGCCTAAAGATAAGGTGAGGATTTACGTTGCATAAACAAGCAACCTCAAAGTTTTATGTCTTTGTTGTTTAATTCTAAGGAAGGAAGACTGGTTTAGCTGAGGAAGACGGGTTTTGCTCTTGAAGATGGTCGTGTTGCCCACCATGCTTGCTCCAAGATCTCTGTT
>NW_018233658.1:46734-47556 GCF_001263595.1 Phalaenopsis equestris
TAGTTTTGTGTGATGTTTGTGATTAAATTTTGAGTTGTTTTATATTTTGAATGTTGTGGCGGTGAATTTTATCTTGGCTAATTTTAATTTTTTTTTGGTTTTGGTTTTGTGGCCATCCTAATAGTTTTAGCTTTCATGCAGGGTGACATCGTTGTTTAGCATGCAAATTTGCAGATATAAGAGTACAATATGAAAGTACAAGAAAGACAATGCTGAAAACTGTAAAAGCGTATCTAGCGAGTCTTCTCGTTACACCACCAGAAACTTAAAATGCATGTCAGGGCAATTTATATGAAACCGGAAAGAGGTAAAGAGTAAGGTTTTGGTAGTGTTCCTAAATTTGTGTCATATCTTCGTGGGTCCTTTAGAGTTTAGTTAAGGATGATTTTGTTAAGTAAAACATATTAAGTTGAGTAGATCTCTGAGGTATCCAACTGATCTAGAGAAAGAAGTAGGTCCGTGCTATTTTCCTACTGCCTGGTGGGAAATCTCGAGTTCTTTTAAACTTATTATGTTGCTTAATAATTAATCCTGTAAATACCCTTAATGCTCAATGAACATTGATGTCTCAATTATCCCTAATAATAGGTAAATTATCACTTGTGATTCAATTTAAGAATTATGTGGGTGAAGACCCTTAAAGAGGCAAGTTAGTGTTGTTGGAACACTTAGCCAAATTATAATTGGGCTTGTAGTGTTTGAAAGATGTTTTAATTTTTAATGATGTTTACTTTTCTAATCTTCATTTAAAAGAAACTTGATTTAGCCTAAGTCACTACTAAGCCCTTAAGACCTAGGTGAGTGTCTTAATTAGTTTTGAAA
>NW_018233658.1:47815-50194 GCF_001263595.1 Phalaenopsis equestris
CACTTCATAATTTGTCAAATTCAATTCAAATGACTTTGAAATTTTTATCCTACCTCATTCATGGGTCAGTTAAGACATTAGAGGAGAAAATGTGATTTTTCAAAATTTAATTTAATTTATGTAATTATTTTCATGCAAAAATAGGATTTTTAAAAGAAAATTCCTAACTTGACCAACGTGACTCCTAATACCTTGAAATTTTTATTGAAGTTTTAGCTAAACTAGGGAAGTCTTTGGACTAAATTTCTTGATTTTTTGAATTTTATGTGAATTTTGAGAATTATTTTAATTCCTGAGATATTTATTAAATATAAAATATTTTAAATAGAGAAAAATAAGTTTTGTATTTTTGAAAAATCTCCCTGAGGTCAGAGAAGCAAATTTTGTATTTTTTTGGTGTTTTATTTGATTTATTGGAATTATTTTTGTGGAAATCTATTTTTTCGCCTTTAAAAATATTTTAAGCTTCAAAATACAGTATCTTTATTTAGAAAATCAAGAAAAATATTCCAATTGTTTCTAAGTGTAAAATATTCTAATTGTCTCTAAGTGCTTATGAAGCAATTTAGAATAATTCCATGAGTTTTATTATTTTTGTGATTTTTAGGGATTTTTAATTATTTAATTATTTAAAATAAGTTAAAAATCAAGTTTTTTTTCTAAATATTATTTTATTTTTAGAAAATACCCCTAATCACAGAGAACACAAAAAACTAAGTTTCATAATTTTTTGAGTTGTATTTTTATTTTTAAAAATCATTTAAATGCAAAAAAATAATGCTTATCTTTAAAAATTAACTTAGGTTATGAAATGAACTCAAAATATTTTGAAATTTTTAGGGTGAGTTCTAAAGCATAGTGGAGATAAAAAATCAAGTCATTTAAATTTTTATATTTTTCAAAATTAATTATCTTAATAATTTAGGGGTTGTGAAAATTAGGTATATTTTAAATGACTTGACCCATGAAATTATTTTCAAAAGCTTCTCTGGTCATAGGGGACCTTCCAAAATTTTCTTGAAATTTTCTAAGAAATATGCTAATTTCCATCATTATTTTAAGGAAATAATGTGCAAAAACTTGAAAAATGTGGATCGTTGTATATTTACTTCCTCTGACTTTAAAAACATCAGAGGGTGTTTTCCTTGACAGTGGCTACATCATGCCAAAATTTCAAGCCAAGGGGATGTGTCAATATTCATCAAGAATTAAATGTTTCAAAATAGTTTTTAATTAATTAAAAATAAAATATGCATCAAATGGACTTGAAATTTATTCCACATTATTCTCCTATGTTCACTAAGCAAGACTAAGTAAGAGAGTATTTATATTTTATTTTTGGGATTTTTCTACACAAAGTTATGAACTTTCTAAGTTAGGGGTATTTAAATAAATAGGAAAAAGCCCTATTTATCTATTTAAACCGTGTGTGCTGACTAGATCCTAGGCAGCTCCAAAGGCATGTGTTGCGCGCTCTAGTTGGACGCCACCGTTGATGTAGCTGCTGACTCGGCCTGTGGTTTATGTCTCGAAGCACTGTCCGGTTCGATCTCGTCCGTCCATTTGATACACGCTTGATCAAACGACTCCCCGTCATTGTCCCCAATGGAATGATCCCGTGACCTTCCACACTAAAACACTAAGATCTCAGCCTAGACTCAACCAAAAAACTTCGGGTTTGATCTTGTTGACTCGTCTAAGTGAGACGAATACATTCATACGGTGATCAAGCAATCAAATTAACTCTAAGCAAATGGAGAATTGAAATAGGCTCGGCAGGAGGTGAAGTTTTATACCTTTGCTCTGAGAAGTGAAGCTTCAATCAGAGAGTCTTAGCACGTTCATTGGGGTCTAAGGAGACTAGGGATTGAGTCCCTGGACTTGTTATAAAGCATAGGTGTGGATTTGATGAGTCTTAGCACGTTCATTGGGGACCAAGCTCGAATTCGGGCGTTGGTTTAGAGCTATGGTAGAGGCTCTGTGGAAGGGGGATTTGATGGGGCTTTCGCTTCTTTCACTATTGTGAAGGTGTGGGTGCAGTTAATTTTTGAAGGTGAGTTATTATAAAAAAATGCCATGGGGTGGCTATCGGGGCAAAAGTTTGGGTGCATTGTGGTGCATAGGTGGAGGGCAGAGGAGCTCCATCAATTAATTTGGCTGAGCTGGCCTCTAGGTTTGATTTGGGTGATGTGCCATGGGGGTGGCTCTTGGTTTTGAGGTTTTCCGGCCACTAGGCTGGCCGACCGGCCAGGGGGAGGTTTCTAGGAGCTCAGGGAACCCAGGGGAATATGTCACAGCAATTTAGTGCAATAATACCTAATTTTGGTAAGGATATCTTAAGCACATGCATTTTTGGAAATAATATCCCTTAATTTGGGG
>NW_018233658.1:50255-66317 GCF_001263595.1 Phalaenopsis equestris
CTAAGTCCAACTAATGGCTGTGGGGGAGTTAATTTGGTGATTTTAGGGTGGTTAGGTCACTTTTAGTGCATGGGTTCAATGTGGGTTCAAGGACCAAATCTTGGGTTTGGTTTAGACTAGTCATGTTAATTGGCCCCAATGAATGTTGAATGTGGTGTATATGATCAGAAGGAACAACTTTGGTGAAGGATGGAAATGGTTTTGAGTTCAATTGAAGGGTCAATTTGAGGGAATTTTTTATTTTAATCAATTTGGTCATGTTGGGCTAGGCTTGGGTCTAGCTTGGCTTAGCTTTGGGCTAAGCAAAAATTGATTGTTTTAAATGGTCAATAGGGACCCTATGAACATCTTTCATGAAGGATTAAAGTTGTTTTGAAATTTTCCAATTTGGAGGTTATGGCAATCAATTGGGTGATATTTGGGGACTTAGCCAATTTGGGGCTAAATTTGGGAATTTTGGATTTAGACCAAAATCAAATGGATTTGAGGCTTCAACAAGGCCAATTGATGGTTTATTTTGAGGTATAAAAATGTTATAAAGGTTTTGTAACATTAATTGGGGCCAATTAACTAAGCTATGTGTTCAATTTGGTAAGGTTAGGTCATATGGTCAAAATTGGGGCTTTGATCTAAATCAAGATTGGGCTCAAATCATGGGCCAATTAAGCTTGTATTTAGTTTATTTTGGTCATATCAAGAATTAATTTGAGTTTAGGATTGGAATTGGGGTAAATTGAGATTAAATTGATGGACATTTGAGTTGAATTTGGGGAAATTTGGGCCCTTAAAGGCAAATTTGCGGGTTTTGGTTAAAGATGGTCAAATTGGACAAATTGGGTCATGTTTAAATGTGAAGTGAAATTTTGAGCTCGGTTTTCACTAAATGTGAAGTGAAATTTAATTTCATAGCATTGCAACCATATGGATGTGTTCATCATGAGTAGATGAAGGTGTAAAAACAAACCCCATGTGATTTGGTTGAGTATCGAGCAAAAACTTAGGTCTAAAAGTTTAACGACTCATGGGTTTGGTTCATTGGGGATGATGACGGAGGACCGTCCGATCGAGCGTGTGTCGGACGGACGGATGAGATGAAGTCGAACTAGAAGATGAACCATGAACAATGGAACATGTGGCTGTCAAGTTAGACGACGGCGCAAAATCAGGAGACACCGCATGTTTACATGGCACTGACTGAGATGAATAGAAAATATGGATTTTCTTGATTTAATCAAATATGAGAACTTCAAAAATCCATATCTTTGCATAGAAAAATCATAAAAATAAATTAAAAATACCCTCTTGCTCAGTGAATAGAAGAAAAAATTTGGACCAAAAAAAAAATTATTTGTTGACTCCCTGCTCTTTAATTAATTAAATAACCTCTATGGTATTCAATTCATTATGATTAAATATTGCTCACCATAACTTGAAATGTTTAGGATTTGTTCCTCATGGCAAAGGGGGTGTCCTATGATTTTTCCAAGTTATGAGAAATTCTCTGCGCTTCTAACCCTAGTTTTTAAGCTAAGATGACTATTTTTGCTTGATTGAATTATATATATTGAAATATCACTTGAAAAATTATGGGATAAATTTTAGTTGGTTTCCTGTGGTCAGAGAAACTTAGGTGAAATATTATGATGGTTTGAAAAAAATTATACATTTATGTACTGAATTAAGTTTGTATATCTTGTATTAATTTACATAAATTAAATATTAATAAAAAATCAACTAAATCAATTCAACATTGTGCATAAAAATCATGTTAGTCTAGTGTCAAAATTTGAAAATTATTTGATTAAGTCTAAGCACTAAAGTTGATTTTTCAAAAAATATTGTATTTTGTACAAAAATAATTATATTAAAATTAAATACAATTAGGAAAGTTATAAATAGTGGTTTTCTAAGTTCCTTGTGATCAGGAGCACTTAACGAGTTACTTGTGATCAGGAGTACTTAGGAAAAATAAAAGTTTTTTTTGATAAAATAGTTAATTTTTTAGCTATATTTTTAATTAAAAATAATTAAAAATAATTAAAAATTCCAAAAATATAAACAAATTTCAAAATATTCCTAATGAATCCCTATTCACTTAGGACTCATTAAAATATTTTCTCTAATTTTTCTAAGGTTAAAAATAATTCTTTTTAAGTCTCAAAATAAATCTCCAAAGGCCAAAATATGAATTTTCCTTAATTTTTCCCATTAAAATAATTATAATAAATAAATTAAGGAAATTCATAAAAATATATCATTTGTTTCTTTGAGTTCTTTGAGCTCAGAGAGTTTTAATAAGATATAAAAAATAAATTTTGTAAATAAAACATACTTCCATTCAAATTAAATCATAAAAATCATTAAATAATTATAAAATTAAATTAAAGATTTGATTTAAAAAAATCATGGAATTTTTTCTAAGTGTTTCTCTGACCTTAGAAAACCTCTAAATACTTTTCTCATAAGTTAAAAAGTTTACTTTGATCATTTAAATGAGTTAATTTTGAAAAAAAAAAATATTTTATATGTTAAAATAATTATTTAAATTAGAAATTTGAAAACCACATTTTCTCCTCTAATGTTTTAACTGCCCCCACGTGCAGGGTTCTCTAAAAATCTCTGAAGTCATTTGAATTATTCTTAATGAGTTATGAGGTGATGAGCCCCAAGGGCAAAATGATAATTTTAGATTTTGATGTCTTAATCAAAATTTAGGATTAACCAAAGGGAAGAATGGGTAATTTTGATCCCAATGAATATGTTTGGATGATTGAAACCTAATGGGAAAAAGGTAGAAACCAACCTTCCACCTTTCCATGATAAGAATAAAATTGAAATTTGTTAAATTATCAAGACTTGGAAGTTAATAAAAGTTAGATGATTTTCAAGTAATGGGCTTTAGTTAGGGAGATGATGTGTAACTTCTTTTAAGTCGATAATTAATAATGGTAAGATCTTTTAATCAAAATTCATATCACCTAAATTAAAATTCTAACATTTGTTAATCTTTTTCCCCGTTAAAATTGTTAAGGGCTTGGTAGTGATCTATTCTTGATATTTAAATTCATTTAATGAGATTTAGAAGGATAACATGATTAATGATAAACACTTCTAAGCACTACAAGCCTACCCTTAGTGGTGGGTACATATTCTTGAATAACCTAAACTTGTTTGAGGGGGATTCACCCAAATAACTTTTAAGTGAAATATCAACTGATTAATTGAGTACCCTGTCCTCAAGATAATTAGAATGTCAATATTCACCGAGTGGTAGGGTTATTTTGATTTGTTCTAGGATGATTAATAGAGCAATATGATAAGTTCAAAATGAACTGAAAAGGTTCAAGAGGTCTTTAAAGTCATTCAGGGTCATTCCCTGAAAACTCACTCCCTGAAAACTTTGGAATCTCTTGGATATTTTGAATGACAAATTGAACTTGTTATATTTTTTTCTAAAATCATCAACTAAAATCTTTTGAGACTCAATAAGTCATAAGTTCGAGGTCCGTTAAATACACCTACATCTACTCATGTAATTTAAATTTATTCCAAAATTTATATACATGTTGCAAAAGCTAACATTTCAAGTGGAGGAACGGGAAGAATCGACAGGTACACTTTTAAGTTATTGCACTGCAATTTGCTTTTATTTACCTTTCTGTATCTCTTATTTCCTGCTTATAGACATGCATGTTAAACAACAAGGTCCCTCTGCATGTCAAAACTGAAACTTTTAGGATAGCTGTAAAACTAAAACTAACATTAAGAATTCAAAACAAGATAAAATTCACCGCTATAACAGTCAAAATATAAGACAACTCAAAATTTAATCACAAAAAAAAACAAAAATGACAACTAAATTAAAACGTCTCTATCGGATGATCGGGAATCCCTCGGAGGAGGCAACCTACGGTTGCTAACGAGATTTCTCACAGTCTAAATGAGAGCATGGAACTCATTGAGTTGAGTTTAGTAAATTCATTTGGGCTATGTAAATTCGAAGAAAATAATGATGTCAGAATGAGGGAACTATAGGATCCTAACAGTTGTCGCTCTAATCAACTTTAACTCCCCTCATGATTGAACTTGAACTTGTCATTTAAACCTATAAACCTTAGACTTTAGGACTGCCATTTCGCCGATGAGCCTGAAGCTAGCTTTGTGTGCAGCCTTGTGCAAAAATAATCTAAAACAGCATAAGGATCTATAACAACGCATATTTCCTTAGAACTAAACAACAAGCCATAGGATTTCAAGGTCATCCGCCTAGTGTGACACGAATCCTCAACTTTATCTTTAGGCCTTTGTATGACTTTGCTATACAGTTTAAGCCCTAACTTGTTTTAGGATTCCAAGGTTGTCGTTTGTCACGATCTAAATCCTCACATCTTCCAGGCTATTTGTGTGATCATCTCACTTGAATGTAAGTCTTAATAAATGAAATTGGCAGGATGAAACATTTAAAGCATTTCTTTCTCAAAATTGAAGCCAAACCATAGGATAGCTTGGGAAGTCATTGAGGCACTCTTCAGAATCCATGATATCCCCTAGTTCTTCTTCCTTTTGATTCCAAAAATAAATGTTTCAAATTTGAGTCATTCTTATTTCACATCTCTTTGTTTGATCTTTTCAAAAGTCCTATCCTTTGAAATTCTTAAAGATAATATCCCCTAATTTTTATCGAGAGTCTTCTTAGGTAACTTCAGTTATCTAGGATGTAATTAACTATAGGGGCTTTAGTGGCTTGCCTTTATAGGAAATTTTCAAGAACCTAGCTTAAAAAAAACATATATAATTTTTTGTATTAAAATTTTTCGTATTAAATAGGAGAACAAGTCGGTCAACATAAAAAATGATTTTTTGTAGGCTTAAACAGGTGTCATAAATTCTTTAGTTTATTTAATAGTCTCAGCAATAAGTAGTGTGTTTACCCTTCGGAATAGATGCATAATGCATTGCTTGCGGTATTATGCTTGTTTATTTAAACTACTGAGGATATGAGATCGGTCCGGTCTTATATTTTCAAATTTTAAAATACTATTTTTTCCCAAATTACATAAATAAATTAAATTAAATCGGGCGTCGGGATATCCATTCCGATATCCTACAACTTCTAATTTGGCGGCCGATAGAGGGTTTATTTTGAAGGACATTTATGAATTATTCTGAGAAAGAAATCTTCCAACATTGACTCCTTAAAAATTCATCAAGGGTCCCTAAACCCTAAAATCTAGGGTAAAACCCTAATGTGTTCTGTTAAGCACAAATTTTGATAACTCTAGGGCGGTTACATTAATGACAACAGACCCTGATTTAGGATCATCTAGACTCTATGGTCACCACATTGACCATTTGGTCAACACTGGTACCCAACTGGTCAAAATTATTCAAATGGTCAACCCGAAGGCCCACCTGGTTAAACTTGGTCAAATTGGTCAACTTGGGAAAAAATGTCAACTCGGGTCAAATTTGGTCAAACTTGGTCAAATTGTAAACTTTAGTCAAAATGTTCATTTTGGTCAAAATTGGTCAAACTGAACCATTTGGTCAACCTAAATACCAAATTGGTTAAATTGAACCATTTGGTCAACCCAAGCACCAAATTGGTAAAACTGAACCAATTGGTCAACCCAAACACCAAAATTGGTGAAATTGAACCATTTGATCTACTATAGATCCCATTGGTCAAACTTTGGTCAAATGGTCAATCTGGAACCCAATGGTCATCACATTGACCACTTGGTCAATCATAGACCCAAATGATCACCATATGATCAATTTAACCATCATGGTCAACCTTGGTCAAACCCAAGCTATACCATCAAATCTAATGACCCCATGACTAACTCGATCATGACGTGGTCAAGTAAGTCATCCTAGTCAACCTTGGACCAAAATTGGTCAACCATGGTCAACTCTAATCAAATTTGGTCCACTTTATCATTTTTGGTCAAAACTTGGTGTTTTAAATAAATTATTTTTATTCTCTTAATTAATTAATCACTTAATTAATTAAAGAGAGTGAAATTAAGGATTATTAGACCTAGGATTTAATTCTAAAATCATGGTTTAATTATATGGCAAGACAAACCCATGGCAACCCTAAACCCATGCTTTACATTTAAACCTTAAATTTAACTCATGAAAAATTACTAATGGTTCATCCATGACTTGTGCGATTTATCATGACTTGCCAAGACCCATGAAAGACCCATGAGTCACAATTTTTAACTTAAGTCAAAAGTCATCATGAGGTCATACACTCATTGGATGGAAGCCAAGATCAAAACCTAATCCACACATTAATGGAGGCTCTTCATGGATATCTTACGAAAACTCATCAATAGCTATCCTTCGCCAGAGAACTTATCCTCTACCGTCATGAACCACCACCATGCCCCTCCAATCAGTCTCAAGCTTATCCAAGCACATCCATTGCTATAAATAAGCTAAACCGAGAGCTTCCAAAATAGAACACCAACCTACACTGCACGAACCCTGAAGCACTTAAGACAAAAAGTGTTTCCTATACCTTAGGTAGTAAAACCCCCCCAAAATTAGCCTTTGAAATCCCACATTGAGCTCCAATTTTGGGGTCCAAATCCAGGGCTCTTTTTGGGTTTGACACAAACCCATCAAAAAGTCCAATACAACTCCTCTAAAAGCTTCTCTAGGCTCTATGAAGAGGTTTCCAATCAAAATTGGCCCTTCTTATAGACTCCAACCCACTGTTAGCTAAAATCGTAGATCCATTTCAGCTTGGATATTTCTCGGCCCGATTTCATTCCAAATTGGACATAGAAAGAGCTTCAAAAGGACCTAGCGATCATTTCTATTAAGTTTGATTAGTCTTCACCTCATCAAAGTCAGGTATGGGCTCAAACCCTAATTTTGGCTTCATTTTTCAGTCATTGTGAAGAGAACCATTTCAAAACTCCTACATCACCGTATATATATGAAGTCCTCCCTCAGATGAAACTTTTGGAATATGTTTCATGAAGTTTCATCAATTGTCAAGTGAGAAATAAACATTTGATCATGATCGGTTCTCAGTTCATCTCTCTTTTATCATGATGAACCGATCTTATCCATTGTTGTGAATTGGAAATGGACGGCTATGATCAAGCTGAACTGCGGTTTCATCCATATGAAATAAGTGAAAACACGAGCCACGTATGCGCTTGCATGGATAATTTTGCCAATCAAATGGCTCCACGTATGCATTTGGCACGTTCGAGGTTTGATTTAGCGCAATGTGGAATTAGTTTAAGTAGGATTTAAATTAAATCCAGAAAATCCTATTAAACTTTAAAAATTCATATCTTGACATTGAAAAGTCAAAAAAATATGAAAAAATACCCTTGGATTCAGAAAAATGAGGAAAATATTATGAAATTGAAATTAAAAATTGATAAATTTTATTTAATTTTTAATTAATTAATTACTCTCTAGAGAAATTTAATTATTATAAATTAATTATAAATAAAAAAAACTGAAATTACTATGGATCAACCTTTATGTCATTGGGAACATTCCCTGATTTTTCTAAGGCTAGGAAAAATTCTTAGGGTCCAATTTTCCAATTTCTATTAAATTTTGTAATTATTTCAAAAAATAATTATAAAAATTAAGAAATTAAAAATTAAATTTGAAAATGATTAGGAAATTTAGAGTGACGATTCTGAACTCTAAATTGACAATTTTTAGCCATTGGAAAATTTAAAACGACATTTTTATCTCTTAGGGTCAAAATTGTAAATTTCAAATTTACATTTCAAATAGGATTTCTTTGGCTTGAAACTTGGCCTTGAATAACTAGTAGGATTAGCCAAATCTTAATCTTTAGGTCTAACTTCCAAAATTAGACCTAGGGTGAGCCTAAACCCTAATCATCATTGCTAGTCATCTCTTCAAGGTTATTGGGTCTAACCTGTATAGACTCAAAATCAAAACCTCAAGCCTTAAGTTCAAACTCACATGACACTTAGGTCTAACCTACATAGGCTTAAGTTAAAACCTGAATCCATTTCCAAATAGGTTCATATCAAGTGAACCTAAACTTAACTAAAACCCTAATTAGGCCTATACTCCAATTAGACCTAATTAACCGTCTTAACCCTTAACAACATTAGGTTTAAGACAAATTAACCCATAATTAGGTATAAACCCCAATTAGACCTAGTTAACGAGCTTAAATCTTAACAACATTAGGTTTAAGACAAATTAAACCCTAATTATGTCTGAACCACAATTAGACCTAATTAACCGCCTTAAAATTTAACAACATTATGTTTAAGGCAAACTAAACCATAAATAGGTCTAAACCCAAATTACACCCCTAAATCATCTTCATACCTTAGGTCCTACCTAAATTGGACTTAAACCATCTTAAAACTTAGGTCCTACCTAAATTGGACTTAAATTATAACTCCTACCTACATTGGACATAAATCATCTTTAACCTTAGGTTCTTCCTACGTCAAACCTAAACCATTTCATATCTTAAGTCTTACTTAAATTGGACCTAAAATTTTGCAATCTATCTAAATTGAACCTAAATAATATTAAATCTTAAGTTTTATCTACATTACACTTAAAACATCTTAAACATTAGGTGCTACCTACATTGAACCTAAATCATCTTAAACCTGAAGTTCTACCTACATTAAACCTAAACCATTTCATATCTTGTTTCTTACTTAAATTGGACCTAAAAATATTTCAATCCTGAGGTTATATCTGAATTTAACCTAAATATTATTAAATCTTAAGTCTAACCTACATTAAACTTAAAACATCTTAAACTTTAGGATTTACTTACATTGAACCTAAACCATTTCATACCTTAGTTCTACCTAAACTGGACCTAAAACCATTTCCAACCTTAGGTTCTATCCAAATTGAACCTAAATGACATCAACATTATCCTTAGGTTTTTACCAACATTAAACCTAAATTTTAGGACTAATCTATTAGACCTTAATCAAACTTCTTTAGGTATAACCGACATCCGACCTATAATAAATTAATCATTAATTAAAAATAGTTGATCTAATTCACCAACACAAAAATTCA
Source organism: Phalaenopsis equestris (assembly GCF_001263595.1). Lineage (NCBI taxonomy): Eukaryota > Viridiplantae > Streptophyta > Magnoliopsida > Asparagales > Orchidaceae > Phalaenopsis > Phalaenopsis equestris. The sequence goes on from NW_018233658.1 coordinate 59,331, forward strand.
ACTCATCAACACATCAACATAACCACAAATGACATAAAATTCACTTTAAAAGATATTAGAACTTAAACTTGAACCTAAAATGCAACTAGGTTTGAGAAGATGTTTTGGAGGAGGTAACCCATGGTTGCTACCATGGTTGCTAACAAAATCTAACAAAATATCTTCCAGTCATTTGTGGCTAATCACACAACAAACATAATGACCCGGAATGACAAAACCATGGGATTTTGATCTGGTCATTCTAAACAAAAATAAACAAAAAAAATGACAAAATTCATTTGATTAATAAATCGTAAACAACATAAAATTTTCCAACCCCTAAAATCTAAATAAGACATTAAAACTTAAATTGAACCATAATGAACAAAGATCATTGAATGCAACTTAAACATTTGTGTTCATATCTACGAAGCTTTCTTGGATGACGCAATCTATGGTTTGTGACAAGAATCATCCGGCCTTGGTTTAAACACCTTTCAGACTAAGTAAATTTGAATACTTTATGGCCCCGAAACGACGGAGCCATAGACATCTTAACCGGTTCATTTAAAAATTATTCAACCAATTAAATTGATAAATTTAAATATGATTTCATTCTAATTGTGTTATGCATTGCAGGTTTATTGGAAACATAAAAGAACTTACGCTTTAGATTTACTTTGCATTTTATTAGGGTGTGCTAACTCTGTTTTGCAGAATGACATTCTGAAGCAGAAAAGGTGATTCTCAAAACAACAACAAAAACAAAACAACAAAACCAAATGACTTAAACAAAATAAAATGACATAAAAAAACATAACAAGAAAACAATGACAACAAAACAACAAAACCTAAAAAAATGACAACATAACGTTAAAACAACAAAACCAAATGACATAAATAAGACAAAACGAAATTAAAAAAAATGACATTAATAAAAACAAAATGAGAAAACTAAACCTCTAGGGTAGAATCAGATTCTTAGTAACCTATTACCCTAGGATCAAAGAATAAATTTCTTTGAAGTATGAGTGTTAACGATAATCAGAAGTTTTCTTAAACAGTCTTGACTGTCTGAGATGTAATTAACTATAGGAGCTTGCTCTTATATGAGAATTAAGAACTCAAAATTTTTAATATACCTATATCTCTACTTATTAAGTTTTCCGTATGATTTTCCTTATGCGAGATTTTATTTTCTCTATGATGGCCACCATAATGAAAATTATCGCTACATTTCCTTTTTCTACTATTTTATTTATATTAGCCCTTTTCCTTCCTTCTCTGAGTTTGTTAATATCTGAGGATCCTTCTTATGATCCAAAGAATAATTTATTTGGAAATTAGGGCAATAAACTAGAGAAATAGAGTGGCAACTCCTTTTGACAACATTAATAACAAACCAACGACATGATAACGGGAATTGGTAACGGCGGCGACATTCTGGCGGCAATAAAGCATGCTTTGCACTTTGTAAAGAGAGAAAGATAAGTATTGTGTACTCTTGTTATTATATTTCTATAAAAATAATTCGATAGTGATTTCACTTGATTTTAAAGGTACTTTGTGGTGTTTTCTCAATGATTTCTCACAAATATTTTTGCATTTTCTCTTATGGTGTTTAAGTTGTAAGTGTAAGAAGAATATAATAACTTTAATTTTTCTTAAACCTATAGTGTGATGATTAATTATCACGTCCTTATTTAATTTTCATTCTAGCAAAGTGATTAATTAAAAAGTGTTGTGACCCATAACGACTCGGAAGAGAAGAGCTATGGAAGAACAACTAGGTTATTCACATTGATTTATAAGGTATAGTGAAGTACATTGTAGGGAGATGCAAATGTTAGGGATATAATCTTTGATGGGTTCAAGCTAGTATTTAAGGAATTGAAGAAAATTTAACCAAATTTAATTAATCTTTTTTTTGCACTCAGGAGATGGTAAAGAAGAGATTTGCTCCTACCTGTAACTAGCTTCAATAAAATATGTATTTTTAATTTCCTTTACTTCACTTAGATCATTGCAAGGAAAAGTAGCTTTATAACTTGATTATCACCAATCCAAATATATTAAATAGAATTTCAGTAGGAGTAAACCTTTTAAAGTAGTCCATAATTCAGTAGGACTATTTAGCACAACTTTAAACTAATTTAAATTCCAAGTTAAGAAAAAATTTACTAGGCTAGAACTTTACCAAAACTTAAAAACCTCACTTTCAAATATCTATACTCAAAAGTCCTATATTACAAAAGTGATATGCACACTTGCATATCACCTCAGAGTGTAAGTACACTTGGACTTAAGTTAAGGCCACATCAAGATTTTTGGTGTCGTTGCTGGGGAGCGACAAGTGTAGTTAACTTAGGAGAATTTTAGTTAAACCATGTAGGCCTAGACATGAAAATCAATATTTTTAATTTTGGTATTTAATTGATTTTTAAAAAAAAAAGAAAAAATCTAAAAATATTTTTGTGTGTTTGATTTGCATGTCTAACCTTTGTAAAACCTACTAATAGAGTCTTTAGTTAATGAATGTGTAGTTTGAGATCTACAAAACTTGAACCCTTTGATTTAGAACTAGAGAAGACTATTAAAAGAATTTAAAAATAGAAAAGTATTCACAAACTTGTAGAATAAATGATGAAAATTAAAAAATTAATTTAGATACCTAAGAATCGATTAATGATCATCATAATGCACGTAGATCATTAAGGAATTACGTTAAGCCTAATTCACTAAGTATTCAAACTCCAACCATAGAAGCTAAAACATTTGAACTTAAGTGTGCTATTATCGAAATGGTGTAGAACAACTAATTTTGGGGAACTCCGTCTGAAGGTTCTAACTTACACTTAACAAGTTTTTCAGAACTGTGCGATACATTTCATTAAAATAGCGTGTTAAAAGACACAATTATGCTTAGTTTTTGTGTCCTTTTCCTTGAAAGATAACGCCAAGATATGGTTGAACTCATTAGCACCAAGATAAATTATGACGTGAGGTGACTTACCCCACAAATTCCCAGCTAAGTATTTTTTGCCTTCAAAAATACTTAAATTATGGAATGATATTACTTCATTTTTCCAATATGAACGTGAGTCAATATATGATGCTCAGGAATGATTTAAGGAGCTTCTAAGGAAGTGTCCACATTATGATTATCCATACTTTTATAATGGTTTAGTAGGATCTCTTAGATATATTATTGATGATGCAACTGGTGCATTGCTCATGTCAAATCCATTTGATGAGGCTTATTCTCTGGTTGAGGATATGGGCACTAAAAATTTCCAATGTCCTTTGAAGAGAGTGAACCCTATGAAGGTAGCTAGTGTACATGACACAGAAATGCTTTCAATCCTAACTTCTCAAGTACCAGTCATATCTAGGATACTATACCAATTTGGAATGAATCAACCTTAAGTATCTCCAGTAACTGTGAGAAATTCATGTGGACAATTGTTTGATGCTAACACTTCATCATTTGAACCTTAAATGTGATTAACAACAGACTGATCAACCCTTATTCCAATTTCTATAACTCAGGTTAGAAAAATCACCCTAAGTTTAACTGAAAAAACAAATATGGTTAGGGAAACCAACAACGGGGAAATAATCAAGCAAATCCTTTAGGAAATTAAAATAATTAGGGTAATACCAACTATAGGCTTTCTTATCCTCCATGATGTAACTCTAACCCACAATTCAATGAGAAGAAGCTAACTTGGGAGGAAGTTGTATTACAGATTGGGAATCAACTACAAAGTCAAGGTGCATCAACTAGAAATATAGAGAATTAGTCGGGACAGATTGATAACTAACTTAGAAGTCGACCCCAAGGAACTCTTTCTAACAACACTAAGATTAACCCAAAGGGGAAGAATAGTGAGCATGTGAAAGCTATCAAATTGAGGAGTGGAAGAGAATTGGAGGATGTAGTTTGAAGATATGTTGAAATTGAATAGAAGACTGTAGGACCTAAAAAAAATTTGGAAGATCTTTTTAAAAACTTAGAAAAACTAACCTCACCAACTAAGATTAACTTAGAAAAAGCATTTCGGCTTGCAAAGCCATTGAAGATACCACATCTTCACACCAGTGAGGCCCGACTCTCCCCCTCTCTCATTTGGTTAAAACTCCCTTCGGTGTGACTTAATCGACACTGTATGAAACTCACCGTCTGCCTCCACACATAACCTCCCTTCACATTGGATTCTTTTATAGTTCACTACTAACCTTGTTTATTCTTCACGAAGTAGCTGGCAAAACCCCTCCACCGGATTGGTTCCCTTTCAAATCTTCCTCGGCCGCCTCCCTCCCTTGTCATTGGCAACCTCGTCAGCTTCCTTCTCCTTGCAACCAGCAACTTGAGAAGTGCAATGACCTCACTTCCTTTCCCTTGCCATTGGAGTGGTGATGACATCACAGCGTATAGAGGCCCGTCTAACCTTTTATCATGAAGGTACATGTCGGTTCCATTTTTATATGATGTTAAATTTAATTTTGTACTTTGCATACCTCTTTGCTCTCATTGGTTCTTTTCATTGTCCCATGCATGTTTTGTGTGGTACATTGGTGCATGGATCGGACACTGGCTGCTTAGCTCGTGGGATTCTCTCCGACAAGGAGAGCTTCTTCCATTCCTAGGGAAGGACCTATAGACTTGTCTCCTAACTTCTAAGAAAGCTTCTTCCCATACTCTGGTGGACATCATGATGGTGAGATTCTCCCTCCCTGGTGTTTCTTTTCCATAGTTGGCCTTAGGTTTAGTTGTGGTAGGCAAGTGGGTTCAATAGCTTACACGGGGTGTGTACGCTGATATGAGTCATTGCAGTCGCATGCTTATGTGATTGATCATTGAATTTTCTAGAGTGAGACTCTAGGTTAAGATTTTCATGTGTAGACAATCTCCTCGATAGAGCTGAGTGTTTCCCCTTTTTTATGAACTCTAGAATACATCCCATGGGTTGTATGTCCTTACTCCCCTTGCTTTGGATGCCCCCAATTTTCTTTGAAGAAATTGGGAGGTTGTGCTTGGCAAAGTGAGAAAGTCTTTGTAGCTATCTCACTTTACAAAACCTTGGAGGTGTTGTGAAATTGGTAAAAGCTTCGTACCTAGCCCAATCTCCTGTTGGTGTGTAAAATTTTCCGTCTAAGAAATTTGGAGAGAAATTCTCCGCGCACCTCACCAAAGCAGGAGGTTGCGATGCTGCACATCCAAGCACTAAAACTAGGGTTTCATATGTGAGATCATTGGCACAGGCATGACTCACTATTGCATGTGATCATTTGCATTCATTGCTTGCACATGTATGTCTTGTATGTTGCATGTTGCATAGTGCACTTGCACTTGTGCCTCGATCGATTTTACCAAACCAATCGTCACCACTTATGCCTCAATCAGTTGTCTCGGATTGAATGACACCATTTGTGACTCAATTTTCCACTCTATAATGGTTGACACAACACTTTGGTTCAACCGGATGTTCTGACTTGATCAACCAACCACTTTCACCATTGCATGTTTTGCGTGTGCATGTGCTTGCTTGCTTGCTGTTGACCTCACTTTTGGTTGAGGTTTAGTTTTTTCTCTTTAATAGCCTAAGGTCTAGCCATATGACTTTCCTATTGACTATTCTTAGAAAACTAGATATGGAACCCTCACCATTAGAAATTCTACCTTCTTCTTTACTCAACTTGAAGTTCCACATATTGATCCTAAGGTGGGGTCACTATAAGGGAAACTCAAGATGAGTCACCCTTAGGACTGCTGGAACTTAGGGTTGACCCTGGGTGTTAGTCTGGAGCTAAGGCATTCACTACACTCATCTACACTCACAATCACTAACAACCCTAAACTCAAATTTCTAGCCTAGGTCCCTTAACCTTTTGGGATACTCATGTAGGTGGCCCCTAAACCTACCAACACTAGGGCTATGATTTAACTAAGACCAGTACATAGAGGACCCAAAATGGGATTTCATTTGGTCCATGGCTCATTTTGGGTGATTATTTACCCAATCCAATCAAAAATATCCATCTTGGCCTTTTGCCCTTTAAACACCCCCAAATTACCAAATAACCCTCCATAGCCCAAAATTCTAAAATTTACCAGAAAATCTGAATAAATTTCAAATATTCCCAATTTCATTTTTCTCAATTATCACATGACCTAATTTGACCAATTTGACCATCTTTAACCAAAACCCCCAAATTTGCCTTTAAGGGTCTAAATTTCCCCAAATTCAACTCAAATGTCAATCAATTTCATCTCAATTGACCCCAACTCCAATCCTAAACTCAAATTAACTTTTAACTTTTCCAAACTAAACCAAATCCAAGCTTAATTGGCCCATGATTTGAGCCAAACTTTGATTTAGGTCAAAACCCTAATTTTGACCATATGACCTAATCTTACCAAATTGAACCTATAGCCTAGTCAATTGGCCCCAATTAATGTTGCAAAACTTTGAAAAATCTTTATAACATTCCTACACATGAAAATTAACCATCAATTGGCCTTGGTGAAGCCTCAAATCCATTTGATTTTGGCCTGAATCCAAAATTCCCAAATTTAGCCCCAAATTGAATTGGCTAAGTCCCCAAATTTCACCCAATTGATATCCTTATCCTCCAAATTGGCATCCAATTAATGTTGAAAACTCTTCATGGGGTACCTATTGACCATTTATAATAATCAATTTGGACTTAGCCCAAGGCTAACCCAAGCCTAGCCCAACATAACCAAATTGATTAAAATCCAAAATTCCCTCAAATTAACCCTTCAATGGAGCTCAAAACCACTTTCATCTTTCATCAAAGTTTTTCCTTATGATCATCTACACCAAATGAAACATTTATTTGGGTCATTTTACATGGCTAACCTAGCCCAAACCTAAGCCTTGATCACTTGAACCCACATTGAACCCATGCACGAAATGTGACCTAACCACCCTAAAGCCACCAAATTAACTCCACCACAGCCATTAGTTGGACCTAGTGACC
>NW_018233658.1:66862-70093 GCF_001263595.1 Phalaenopsis equestris
CCACAACCCTAAAATAACTTCCCCCACACCTTCACAATAGTGAAATAAGCTAAAGCCCCACCAAATCCCCCATCCACAGAGCCTCTACCATAGCTCTAGACCAACACCCGAGTTCGAGCTTGATCAAATCCACACCTAAGCCTTATACCAAGACCAGGGACTCAATCCCTAGCCTCCACGGACCACAACGAACGGGTTCTTAGAGCCAAGGTATTTAACCTCTCCTCCTCCCGAGCCTTTTTTGATTCTCCATTTAATTAGGCTTAATTTAATTCCATGATTATTGTATGGATATGTTCGTCTCACTTAGTTGAGTCCATAGGATCAAACTCAAAGTGATTTGATTGAGACTAGGCCAAGCTCTTAGGGTTTCAGTGTGGACAATCACAGGATCACTCAATCAGGGATCTCGGGATCACACCATCCGGGACGATGAAGGGGAGCCGTCCGATCGCGTGTGTATCAGATAGATGGAGGAGATCAAGTCGGACAACGCTTCGGGACATAAACCACGGGCCGAGTCAGCAGCTACGTGGATGGAGACGACGACGTCCAACCAGTGCACGCCACGCGTGCCTTCGGAGCTTCCTTGGATCCAGTCAGCACGGGCTATTTAAATAGATAAATAGGGCTTTTTCCAATTTATTTAAATACCCCTAACTTAGAAAATTCATATCTTTTTTGTAAAAAAATCACAAAAATAAAATAAAAATATCCTCTTGCTGAGTGAATAGAGGAGAACAATGTGGAATAAATTTCAAGTCCATTTGATGCATATTTTATTTTTAATTAATTAAAGTGGAATATATTTTAAGTCCATTTGATGCATATTTTATTTTTAATTAATTAAACACTATTTTGAATCATTTCTTCTCCACGCATACTGACACATCACATTGGCTTGAAATTTGGCATGTTGTAGCCTCTGTCAAGGAAAAAATCCTCTTATTTTTCCAATGTCAGAGGAGGTCCCTAGAATTTTTCCAAAGTCAGAAGAAGTCCATAGACAGAGATCCATATTTTTCAAGTTTTTGCACATTATTTCCTTAAATAATGATGGAAATTAGCATGTTAATTAAAAAATTCCAAGAATATTTTGGAAGGTCCACCATGACCAGAGAAGCTTTTGGAAATAATTTCATCAGTCAAGCCAATTAAAATACACCTAATTTTTATAAACCTTAAATCATTAAGATAATTAATTTTGAAAAATATAAATATTTAAATGACTTGAATTTTGATCTCCACTGTCTTTTGACCTCCACTGTGGCTCCTGATCTAGAAAACTCCCCATAAAAATTTCAAAGTATTTTGAGTACATTTGATAACTTAAATTACTTTTTAAAGATAAACATCATTTTTGGCATTTAAAATTTTTTAAAAAAAATAAAATGTAACTCAAAAATTTAAAAAAACTTATTTTTTGAGTTCTCTGTGATCAAAGATATTTTATAAAAATAAAATGGTATTTAAAATAAAATTTTAATTTTTAGCCTATTTTTTAATATTTAAATAATTAAAAATCACAAAAATAATGAAACTCATGTAAATGTTCTAAATTGCTTCCTAAGCACTTAGGAATAATTAGAATATTTTTCCTGGTTTTCTAAATATTTTTCCTGATTTTCTAAATATAGATATTATATTTTAAAGCTTAAAAATAATTTTTAAAGGCTAAAAATGAGTTTTCATTAAAATAATTCCAATAAATCAAATAAAATTCAGAAAAATGTAAAATCTTCTTCTTTAGGTTCTCTAACCTCATGGAGACTTTTCAAAAATACAAAACTTAATCTTCCACATTTAAAATATTTTATATTTAATAAGTATCATAGAAATTAAAAAATTCTTAAAATTCAAATAAAATTCAAAAAATCATGAAATTTAGTCCAAATACTTCTCTGGTCTAGGTCTACCTTTAGTAAAAATTTCAAGAGATTAGGATTTACCTTGGTCAAGTTAGGAATTTTCTCTGAAAAATCTTATTTTTATATGAAAATAATTATATAAATTAAATTAAATTTTGAGAAATCACATTTTCTCCTCTGATGTCTTAATTGACCCATGAATAAGTTATGATAAAAATTTCAAAGTCATTTGAATTGAATTTGACAAATTAAGAAGTGATAGAGCCTTAGGGGAAAATGTGTAATTTTTTGAAACTTAGCCTTAATTAACATTTAGGCTTAATTTAAGGAGGGAGATGGGTAACCTCTGATCTTAATCAATTTATTTGATATTTGAAACAGAAGGGTTAATTGGTAGAAACCAATCTCACTTTCTTAATTGAAAAAGATAATAAATTTCTAAATTATTAAAATTTGGAAGTTTATTAAAATAAAATGAACCCGGGACTTAGGGGTATGACTTTTGAAGTAAATAATTAGTCAATTTAATACCCCTATGTTGATGTTCAAATAAAAATCCAAATCATGAATCATGACCACCTAAAACTTAATCTTTTCAAAGTTAATTAAGACACTCACCTAGGTCTTAAGGGCTTAGTAGTGACTTAGGCTAAATAGTGTTTAACTTAAATACGGATTAGAAAAGTAAACATCATTTAAAATTAAAACATCTTTCAAACATTACAAGCCCAATTAAAGATCAAAACTTGGCTAAGTGTTCCGACAAGACTAACTTGCCTCTTTAAGGGTCTTCACCCACATAATTCTTAATTTGAATCATAAGTGATAATTAACCTATTCTTAAGAATAATTGAGACATCAATGTTCCCTAAGCATTAAGGGTATTTATAGGATGACTTGTTAAGCAACATAATAAGTTTAAAATAACTTGAGATTTTCCACCACGCAGCAAGAGAGTAGCACGGACCTGCTCCTTTCTCTAGATCTGTTGGATAACTCAGAGATTTACTAAACTTAATATATTTTGCTTGGCAACATCATCCTTAGTTAAACTCCTAAGGACCCACCAATTCCTAAGGATCCACCAAGATATGACATAGGGTTCAAAAAACTACCAAAACTTTACTTTTCATGCTCTCCATAAATGCCTTAACATGCATTTTGAGTTTCGAGGGGTGGAACGAGAAGACTCGCCAGGTACGCTTTTTACAGTTTTCAGCGTAGTCTTTCTTGTACTTTTATGCTATACTTTTGTGCTTATACAAATTTGCATTGAAAACTAAAACTCTCAGGATAGCCACAAAACCAAAACCAAAACCAAAACCAAAATTAAAATCAACCAAGATAAAATTCACCGCCACAA
>NW_018233658.1:70146-71051 GCF_001263595.1 Phalaenopsis equestris
ACTTCAACTAAATTAAAATGTCTCTATTGGTCATCGAGAATCCCTTGGAGGCGGTAACCTACGGTTGCCAACGAGGCTTCCTACGGTCTAAATGAAATTATGGAACTCATTAAGTTGAGTTTTTCATTTGGACTAAGTGAATCCAATAGAAAATAGTGGTGCCAGAACGAGGGAACCATAGGATCCTAACATGTGTCTCTCTAATCAACTTTAATATGCCCCTATAAAATTTAAAGAACTTCAATCATAGGGCCACCTGATTTGACATTATAACTTGACACACTAAAAAACACAAACTCGTCGCGGCAAGGAGCTTGGAGTTAGCATGGTGGGCAGCACAACCATCTTCAACAGCAAAACCTGTCTTCCCCAGCTAAACCAATCTTCCTTCCTTAGGCTTAAACAACAAAGCCATAGGACTTTGAGGTTGCTTGCTTAAGCAACATAAATCCTCACCTTATCTTTAGGCCTTTGTATAGCCCTGTTATACATTATAAGCCCTAACTCGTCTTAAGATTCCAAGGTTATAATTTGTCATGACCTAAATTCTCACATCTTCCAGGCTATTTGTGTGATCGTTTGACAATAATGTAAGCCCTAAATAATAAAATTGGCAGGTTAAAACACCTAAATATTTCTCCTCAAAACTGAAGACAAACATTAGGATAGCTTGGGAAGTCATCGGGGTTCTCCTCTGGATCCTTGACATCCCCTAGTTCTTCTTTCTTTGGGTTCTACAATAAAATGTTTCAAATTTGAACCAATCCCCTATCACACCTTTATGTCCGATATCATTGAAAAGTCCTACCCTTTGAAACTCCTTGAAGATAATATTTCCTGATTTTTATCGAGAGTCTTCTTAGATGACTTTGGTCATTTAAGATATAATTAACTATAGGGGCTTG
>NW_018233658.1:71227-73398 GCF_001263595.1 Phalaenopsis equestris
TATAGCGCTCTTTCATTTAAACTATGAAAAATATGGGGTTAGTTTGATTTCATATTTTTCTAAAACTAAATATATATGTAAATTAAAACGTCCTTCCGAAGCGAGCGACGGGATTTTGATTCCGGTGACAGACAGCTTCTTACGGGCAACTCCTCCAACAAAAAAAATAGCTCCGACAGTTTCTGGGGACTCTGTTGGGGACAAGCTTTTCTCTCCATTCAAATTAAGAAATATTATCTACACATCGGTAATATGTTCATGTCCCTCTTGGACCAAATTACCCTTCTTCCGTTGGCATACTTTACACATTTCTATCTTGGAAAAGTACAGCTATCTCCTTGGACTTTAGGACTAGCTGTTCAACCATCTTTAAACAGAGGGGTTCAGAAGGCCATTAAGGACTCTTTAAATTTTCATGTGAAGTTGGACCCCCAATAAGTGTGTTAGTGGACTAGTTCCACCTGGGCATTATCTGCCACTAAATAGGTCCCGCACTAGATCTTAAAATACTTCACATTTCCCTTCCAAATTTGATTTGCTATTCTGCAAATCAAACCAAATCGTGTTGTGCTGCACACACTTTGAAATTTTCTAATATTAATTAAATTTTACACTTTTTCCTAAAACAAAGATGTTAGAATACCCATAAATTAAGACCCGCCCGGTCTATAGATAGACCTCTACTTCCAGTGCTTGCACTAAAAATTATAAGGTTTTTGGCCATATAGCTAACCCTGAAACTTTCTGTTTTCAAGCCCGCTACGATGGCTTACCCAATGCTGACCTTTTCTTGCAACCTGCCAATGGACCGTAGCGCCCGTAATGTCGCTCCCAACATCAAGTTTGGGGCAAGATTCAAAGATCTCGAGGTCATACTCGGGAAAGCCCAATTCATCGTGATAAAAGTCGCCACTCTAGAGGTTCAGGAAACATCTACTAAGTTTAATCTGAACTGCTCTCAGGATTTCCCTTCTTACAAGAAGGTCAAGACTACTGCCACCACAACACCTACCAAGCCTGTTGTTCTCATTTCTACTAAGAAGGTAAAGAAGTGATGATTATTGAGGATCTGACCGAGGGATTAACTATCCCATCACCTGTGTTTGAGATCGGATCAAGTTCGAGGACTGTACCGCTGACCCGGACTCAACCCGTACTCAAAGGAGGAACCATAACAGAAGAATTCGGAGGGCCATCAAAGCCTAGGCTTCTGAGAAGACACCCGTTGAGGAGGAGCCTCATCAAGTTGAAGAAGTGTTACCGAAAATTTATCCACTCCTGCGAGGAAGTAGATTCCATCCTCTGACAGATACCGATGGATATGAGAGTATCCGAAGGATGACTTCTGCATTACCGCCACTTCATGGACATGGTGAGGAGAGGAAGAAGTTCACTCCTATCATACGAGTTAGTGCAGGTTTCAGAAGGTTTGCTACTACTATTCAGTTAGCGAGTTACTGAAACGAGTGCAAGATACAATTTCTCCTTGCATAAAGAAGGAAATTTTGAAGGGTGTCAAATCCACTAGACAACCCCACAAGGCAGCTGGAGTGCCATCTACTTGCATCCCCATTTGGTTCCGTTTAGGGAATAAAATTGATACCGCAGTAATTACTACTGATTATACTGCCACCAGGACCACAGGCCGTCGTCGACCGGTTAAGTCAATACCGGATCCAAAAATCTTACCCGTCACCCATTATGGAGATATTCCTACAATCCCAAAGGCAAAGATAAGATGATTACCTGGCACTGTAGTCAGTATACACCACGGGGAGCATACTTTCCCTCAACATATCGATGTTTCTACTAAGACGCTCTGTCCTGAGACATCATCATCAAAAAAGAAAAAGGTATGGATACACAAGGTCGCGACATCGATGCAGTCCAGTGAGCCCGCGAGACAAGAAATGAAACCAGGATCTGAAATATATGACATTGTCACGACAATTTCTAGTGAGATGGAGGAACAAATAGAGGATGTCCATCAAGGTCCTCCAGATCTTAAAACAATCAAGGAATCGATAGTTGAGGAAAAAGTTGAGAAACTTAGAATCAAGATTTCTAAGTTGGCTCGAGAACACAGAGTTTCCATCGATAGTGAGCTTAACCTTACACCAAAGAGAACGCCGTAGATGAGCTGGGTAGGGTTATTCTCCTATGGGATAAGC
>NW_018233658.1:73461-84647 GCF_001263595.1 Phalaenopsis equestris
GTTAGTCTACTGGAGAAAAGAATAGAAGAGATGACTACAGCTATGACCGCCATGGCCACCATTCAGGGGCAATCGCAAGCACCACAATTGGTTTCTCCAGAAATTAATCAGCCAGAAATCATACACATTATAGATGAAATAAGAGAGGCTACTTCAACAAATAAAGATGAGCAACTAAAGAAAGATTCTCCATCAAGTGCCATGCCAGAAAAGGAGTTCAAGCAAATGGTTGCTCAAGTGCGGGATGCCTTAGCCCAATCCAAGGGCGGGTAGACCTTACTCAGAGGAGTTCGATGCCATGCCTTTCCCCAAGGGTTTTGTGGCCCCAAACTTCAAAATATTTGGCGGGACTGGAAATCCCAGACAACACATATCGCATTTCCGAGCCAGCTGTGGCAACACAAGAAATAGTGAAGCTCTACTCTGCCAGCAATTCGTCAACATCTTGTCAGCAATTGCTTTCGACTGGTATGTTGACTTGCCCAACGGGTCAGTTAAAATATTTTCTGAATTAGAGCAGTTATTTGTAAAAAGATTTGTCGGGGCACAACACCACGTGTCTATTAGAGAGCTCATGATGAAAAAGCAAAAGTCTAGCAAAACTTTGGTAGACTATATTTTGAGGTGGAGAAACCTTAGCATGAAATGTAAACCTCAGCTGCAGAAACATCATGCGATTGAAATTCTACTCAAGAGCATTCATGGCCTAGTAGCTTTCATGCTTAATGGAATCACCATCAAAACCTTCAAGAAGTTACTCAGTAAAGCCAACAGTCTTCAAGAGGAGATTAAGCAGATGGAGTCACATGAAAAGGTGAAGGTGACCAAAGTGTTCGAAAAGAAATCACGAGTAGTGGCGACCTTCGACAAAGGAAAGCAGCCGATAAAAATATATGCAGAAGAGCATCGCCAGTCTTCATCACAATACTCTCAGAAACATAATAGTCAATCCAATCAGTAGCCGCCTCAAGAAGGAGCGCCTCAAACAGGGGATAAAAGAATATCCCTGTTGGAGCTACAGAAAGTTGTGTATTCCTTCAAGGATGAAGCTGTACCTAATATATTCAGGAGTCTGATGAAGAAGCCAGAATTCAAACTACCAGATCTAAAGAAGCCCGAAGAGGTGAATAAGAAGAATGAGCCAAATTATTTACCATACCACCGATTGCTTGGGCACACTATAGAAAAATGCTTCGTCGTTAAAGACTAGCTCGAGAAGAACCTCAAGGAAGAAAATATAACAATCCCGAAGGAGTATTTGAGAGAACTTGAAAAAGGGTTCCATAAACATGATATTGGCTGAGTCAATTTCCTCAATTGATCCGTATACTAGAACAGATGGATGGAGTACAACTTGGGATGAACTCAAGAGGGTCCTTAATCACATACAAGATTCATCGAAACAAGCTTCAACCAATACCAAAGAAGGATGGAATGAGGTATGGAGCAGATCATCCAAGAAGATACTGAACAAGATCCAGTCTGCATCAAAACAAGCTTCTATTCAGAGTCCGCAACATACCAAACCCGAGATGAAGATTTTGCTAGGAGATCCGTCATCGTCAAGAACAAAGAACAAGAAGAAGAAAAGTGTCGCTGTAAACATTGATTATCATTTTGTCCCTCTAGGGTCTTATGAATATAATGATTGTGATTTCAGCTACGTTTTAACTATTTTTGGTGATAACGTAACTTATTATGATCGATCTAGCTTCGATCTCGATCCCCAAAATTATCCTCAAATCGTACTCGAGTCCGATGAACTCATTGTCTAATCCAAAAAAGACATCAGTAATGCAGCTTACAACAAAACCGATAGCGAAGAGCCCCCATAACGAGGAGCTAATTCTCGAGCATCATGGTACACCACTTTCCATAACCTTAGATCTTTTCGATAGAGAGGAAAAGACACTGAAGATTCAACAATGATATCTCAAGAAGAATAAGTCACAGAAGTTAACTTAAGGAGCGGAGAAGTGTTACCACCAAGAACAACACCAACAGATAAAGGTAAGCAAATAATGACCCGAGAAGAGATTCCCCCACCTCCACCAGTGGAAGAACCACATAACTAAGATAAAATTGGAGGATCATACAAAGTAGACTACAACATGCTAGCTCATCTTAGGAAGTTATCAGCCCAATTAAGCATCTACGATGCTCTGATCTTGTCAAAGGAGATGAGAGAGTCTCTGGTTACAGCTTTGCTTGACCCAAAAATTTGCTTAGCTCAGTTGGCCAGCACATCCTCAGATGAAGTTTGCTCGTTGAAAGAACAACCAAGGGTAACCTTCACAAATGAAGACTTGTTGCTTGGTGCTGCCGACCACAATCGTCCACTCTACATCTCCGTCAACATCGGCAGATTTGTGTTGTCCAGAGTATTAGTAGATCCTGGAGCATCTCTTAACTGGATAAGCCTACGGACATTGGCCTATTTTAATATTGAAGCTCAATAGCTTAAGGCCAATAAGATGATGTTAAGAGGATTCAACCAAAAGGGAGAAAGAGCCCTCGAATCAATTACATTACTTATGAAGTTTGTGACAACCGCTAAATTTCATATCATCGACGCCGAGACCTATTTTAACGCTCTACAGGGTCGACCATAGATTCATGAGCACAATATGGTTCCATGATCTCTACACCTATGCATCAAATACCGCAAAGATGTTCAAGAGAATTGCATCAAGGGAGATCTACAACAATTTTCAATGCATGAAGTTGATATCCATGAAGATATTGTCTACTACGCGCCACCAAAGAAGACTGTCTTTTCGCGCGAGAGTCTGACAAACAAAGATGAAGATTCAGAAGAATAAAAAAAAGGAGGCCATTCAACTCTGCTTCAGTGATCTTCCACCACTCCTTTACAAAGAGATGGTGAAAGGCCTTCTAGTTCGCGCACCGAGGTCGAGGTTGGGGACGTGGACGAGGAAGGATCAATTTAATTATTGAAGGGACTAGGCCAATTATCAACATTGATGATGAAGACAGTTCTAAAGATGAGATAATGATGATAAGACAAAAAAGACCTCAATACGAGATATCCCTAGAAGATACAGAGAAGAATGAATATGAAACAATGTATGATCGGATAAACCACTATGTAAATGCTATGACCCTCACTCTGATTCTCCCTCAAAATGTCAAGAGTTTAGAGGTTAAGGAAGTCCGTAGTGTTGGTTTAAAGCCGATCAAAATTTACCGTGCTTCTACCTATTCTGAGATTAAAAAACATGTAAATTTGGATGTTGATTCTAGTGAATTAATGGAATTGCCTTTTGGTTACTTCTCGCCTTGTGTTCAAAAGTTAATTCAACAGAGACACTTAACAAAACAAATGCCAAAAAATAAATTTCAACTTTTTGAAAAATTATGAAATGGTAAAATTCAAACTTCAAACTCGAAAGAGGGTCTCGAATTTGGTACAGCCAGACCAGTCGATGATTCTGAATTTTGCATGGTTGTTACTGTTGAATCCGAAGAAGATTGCCTCAATATAGAGGGATGACTCTACTGATCAGCCAATAGAAGATGCTCCCCCAAAATTTGAGGAAGAAATTAAATCCACGGTTGATGAATTGAAAGAGATTAAACTCGGGACTACATTTATAAGTTCTCTACTTAATGACGAAGAATCTGCAAAATTGATCAAACTATTAACAAAATTCAAAGATTGTTTTGCATGGAGCTATAAGGAAATGCCAGGACTGTCCGTGGAAGTTGCAGTCCATAAACTCAGGGTGGACAAGAATATAACCCCAGTAAAACAAGCTCCCAGCAGAATGCGGGAGAATGCGCCTCGAAATAGAACAACAAGTCATCGCCGAGGTGAAGAAATTGATAGACGCCAACTTTGTTAAAGAGGAGCAATACCCTATATGGTTGGCTAATATTGTACCTGTTAAAAAGAAAAATGGACAGATCTGCGTTTGTGTTCATTTCAAAGATTTGAAGAAGGCATGTTCAAAAGACGAGTTTCCACTACCTATACCGAAGATGATGGTGGAAAGATGATGGTGGAGATATCGCTTCAACACATGAAATTTTCTCCTTCATGGACGGATCGTCAGGATACAACCAAATTAAGATGGCTCCCGAGGATGCAACACTTACAGCCTTCAGAACACCGATTAGAATTTTTTGCTACACAGTGATGTCGTTCGGCCTAAAGAATGTCGGAGCAACAAATCAAGGTGCGATGACAAAGATTTTTGACGACCTCATTAACAAGCAAGTAGAATGCTACATAGATGATTTGATCATGAAAAGTAAATGGAAAATAGACCATTTGCATGATTTGAGGATCGTGTTTGAATGGTTATGATAATATGACCTCAACATGAATCCATTGAAGTGCGCCTTTGGCGTTACCTCCAGGAAATTTCTAGGATTTGTTGTCAGTCATCGAGGAATTGAGATTGACCCTGATAAGATTAAAGCTATCTTAGAAATGTCTCCTCCTAAAACTCTGAAACAACTACGTTCCTTCCAGCGGAAGTTGACATATCTGAGGCATTTTATTTCTAATCTCTCAGGTAGGTGTCAGCCTTTCTCGACATTAATTAAAAAGGACACCAAATTTATTTGGGAAGAGAAATGCTAGCTGACCTTTGAGGACATTAAGCAATATTTAATGACACCACCTGTCTTCGCAGCCCCTATCCCAGGGAAACTGTTGATAGTTTATACCGCAGCTTTAGATGACTCCCTCGGAGCCCTCTTAGCCCAAGTCAATGATGAGGGTTAAAGAAAATGCGCTTTACTACTTGAGTCGTCACCTCATACCAACAGAGATAAAGGTATCCACCTATTGAAAAGCATTGTCTAGCATTAATTTTTGCCGCCCAAAAGCTTAGACATTACATGTTTTCTCATAAGATCACCCTAATCTCAAAAGTTAATCCATTGAAATATCAGATGACCTGACCAACACTTTTCGAACATCTAGCAAGATGGTCAATGATCTTATTACAATTTGATATAAATTTTGTTTCCCTTTGTGCTGTCAAGGGACAGATACTAGCAGACTTTCTTGCTCCATACCCACTGCCAGCTGGGTCCTCTCTCAACGACGAGCTACCAGACGAGCAAATACTACAAATCAAATTTTCCAGTGAACAATGCTGGGAAATGTACTTCGATGGCACTTCATCAGCCAGAAAAGATAAAGGATCAGGCACAGTTATACCAGGCAAATCAGGGATCGGTTTGATCTTTATCGCACCAGATAAGGGTATGTTGAGGTTCTCATACCACCTAACAGAGCCGTGCACCAACAATGAAGCAGAATATGAAACTTTAATCACCATATTGGAATATCAGCCCCAATGGATATAGCAAACATTGTCATCTATGGAGACTTCCAATTCGTCATTCAGCAAGTTGCCAGACATCGATACACGATGAAGCTCCTGGACCAGATCTCCAATGTGAATTTCTACCACATTCCTATAGGAGATAATGCCTATGCCGACGCTTTAACAAAACTAGCTAAGGAAATGGCGTATCCCCCGGAGGATTCCATTAAAGTCACAGTGCAAGGAAGACGAGTCTTGTCTTGAATCGACTTCAAAACACTACACAAGCTTGGAAAAGAAGAAATAATAAATACAGTTGCAAACATCAACAAAGATTGGCACAAGTCATTAATAGAATATTTGCATACTGGAAAGCTGCCAAAAAACAAGTATAAGGCGCACCACATCATATGTCTTACGCCCTGATTGGAAATGTTCTCTACAGAAAATAGTTCGATCAAATGTGGCTACGGTGTTTGAGCAGAGCCGAAGCACATAATATTGTCAAAGAGGTACATGTCAGATTGTGTGGCGCTCACCAGCTCATTGTGTGGCGCTCACCAGTCAGGGCTGAAAATGAAAATGAAGATCAAAAGACTCGGGTATTATTGGCCAGCGATGATGTCTGATTGGATGCATACAGCTAGAAGATGCCACCAATGCCAAGTGTAGGGGTGGTCTTACACCAGCCTCCGAATGTGCTACACCCAATTGTTGCCTCGTGGCCATTCGAGTGTTGGGGTACGAACATAGTAGGTCCGATAGACCCTCCATCCTCCAAAGGACACATGTTTATACTTGTCGCTACAAATTACTTCTCCAAATGGCTAGAGGCAGTACCATTACGTGAGGTTACGACACAACACGTCCTTCAATTTTTCAAAATTCAGGTCGTTTACCATTTCGGAGTACCGCGAAGAATAATTTCCGGCAATGGGACAGCTTTTAGGAGTACAAAGATCAACAATTTCGTCAAAAAACATGGGATAGGTTAGAGATACTCTACGATTTACTATCCCAGAGCAAATGATCTTGCTGAGGCTTTTAACAAAACATTGGTACAAATTTTGAAGAAAACACAGGATGAAAATAAAAAAGATTGGCACAACAAACTATTAGAAGCCTTGTGGGCCTACCGGACGACTTTCAGGACTTCCACTCAGTGTACACCCTATATGCTCGTGTACGGGCCGAGGTAGTGCTACCGCTAGAAATCCAGACACCACCTCTCAGAGTCGCCATCGCCAACCAACTCACAATGGAAGAAAGCGTAAAAATCAGACTTGAAGAACTGGAGAGTCTAAATGGAAAACGATTGGAAGCACAGCAAAATTTGGAGCTTTACCAGGAAAAGATGGTACAAGCCCATGACAAATTGGTCCGCCCAAGGACATTCAAAGTTGGTGACCTCATACTTGTGCTCAAAAGACCTATTCTTGCTCGCCACAAAATAGGTGGAAAATTCGAGCCAACTTGGGAGGGACCATTTGTCGTTGAAAAGGTCTACATAGGGGGAGCCTACCAATTAGTGCATTTCCAAGGAGAAAGACCCATGTTGCCAATAAACGGACGATATCAGAAAACTTGTTACGCAACCTGACGCCGCTTCTCTCTACTTGCTTTGAAAACTTGAAATTTTGATTGTTTTAGGGTTATCTATATGGCCAAATGTCTATGACCGGGTCCAAATTTTGTAATTAACTTTTGAGAAAGAAATTTTAAACTTCAAATTTTCTAAAAGGAAAATAAAAGAAAAAAAAGAAAAAGAAAAAAAAGATATTCCGCTAAAGGAAACAAAACTCATACATAAAATAAACAATTCATTGCACCAAAAAAAACTAAAATTTACTTTAATGAATACTTTGTTTTGTTATTGTTCATGCCAAGTTTTGGCCCACTGACGTTTTTCCTGTCGTCTGCAAAAAAAATTCTAGATAGAGGCTGATCTTTGCTTTCCAGGATGGCTGGAACCTCGCATTAAATGAGGAGATGGCCCCGCGGGGCGGTACCATAGACTTCAACGTGGATTTCAACTAGGTTGATATGGACTACGATGGTCCTCTAATTGACATAGTCAGCTACAAACAGAAAGAGGGACTTCCTTTACTGCTGAGAGTGACTGCTAAAGATAATGTATCACGCAAGGGCAAGAACGTGATAACAGAGCGAGATCTGATGGAGGGGCCCAGCCGTCTGCCCTCCATGATAGCTACACCTGCTGGAGGCTTAATAGCCGCCAATAACGAATGACTACCAAGTACTCTGCTTCATAGGATGCAATGCGGGAACACCAGCCGCAAGAAGTAAAGAGCTTTTCTATGAAAAGAACAGAAACGTCAAAGAGAGACGAACAACTTGCTCACCCCTATTCCTAAGGGGCATATTTACGATCCAGACCTGAAAGAAACTTCTGCTAGCTTACCCACAATGGAAGAAGAACCAAGGTTTGTGATAGAGTCAAACACACTTTCAGTTTCAAATGTTTTGTGCCAGGGTTGCCCGACGTGCATCGCTGAAATACCGGCCGGGACATCAGCCACGGGCACATTTGTAGAATGCCTAGGTTGTAATGTTCTGCATCTACAACATTTCAGTACATTGGAGGAGTACACTTTAAGCACCAACGAGTCTTAGACTTCAGATTTCATGATGGATGAACCATATGTCCCACTGGGGACGGAACAGTATGTACCGTGGAGCCCAGGGTTATACATCCCACTAGAGGCCGAGTCTCATATTCTAGATCAACCAGTACCAGTTTGGGTTCCCACCGATGCTCGAAGGAAGAAACGCCCACAATAGCTACCGACCCCTAATACGATGGAGTACTACAAGATAAGTAAAGTAAATAAAAGAGAATTCGAGTTTTATGAAGAAGTTCAGGGAAAGTTCGTCAACATATTGAAAGGCCTGGAGCTATATACCAAGGTTTTCTCCGAGACTAATGAAAGAAGCATTCTGAACTGTATCTTTGATTTAAGATATAGAGGGCGAGCTGGCCATCTCATGGAAAGGACATATTCTGAGTCAATGGAATGGATGAGAGGGAAGGGAAGAATCACCATCCAGGGTGGCTGTTGTTCTAACTTCACGAATGACAGACTGGGGAATCTGCTTGGGAGCCTCAGACATGATCAAGTAGATCCACTACCCCCATTAATAAAATGGATGATCAAAAGAATGTTCAAATGGACTATTCTACCTGCTACCTGCATTCCCAACAGTTTCATTATTAATATTTATGAAGAGGGTGATTGCATTCCCCCACACATTGATCATCATGATTTTGTGAGGCCCTTCTGCACGGTCTCATTTATGAGCAAAAGCAATATTTTATTTGGGAAATAAATAGATATCGTCGGCCCTGGTGAATTCATAGGTGCTGTGGAGATTCCTCTACCAGTCGGTTCAATGCTCGTTCTTAAGGGCAACGGTGCAGACGTTGCAAAAATTGCATTCCAGGGGTACGACACCGTAGGGTGTCTGTGACTTTCCGCAGGGTGGATGACAGTAAAATGCCATATGGATTCCAGCAGGACCCAAAATTGGAGGAGTTACTTCCATACGAGCTGTGAGAAGGTTGTAGCTCTAAGTACATGCAAAAGGAACTCTTATCCTGGAGCATGACTTAGAAGGTCTGCTTGATCAGAAGCTCAACATACCTGGTGCTGAGGGTTCACTTTCTTTCTTTAAACAACATGACATGTATCTGATGTGTTCAGTTTACAATATATTCATAGCATGAGATGTTCTCGATGTATTTCAACATGGACTACATAATGTACCTTTTTGAGGCATTAGCCTATGTTCAATTTATGACATCTTTATTGGAGCAAATTAATGGAAATTTATCTCAAATTGTGCCTTTCTGTCAGTTGACTTTTTGTGCGAGGGATGAAAGCCATGAACCACGCGTTGGTTTAAAATTTCAATGAACAAACAACGAAACAACAAATTTTTCACAATAAATACAATATAAATGAAAAAAAATAATCACAAATAAATAAACAACAAAATAAATTTCTTTTAAAAATCAACTAATTAAAACTAAAACTTTAAAGAAATATTTTAAAAAATTAAATATGATAAAAATCTGTTGAGTGGATTCTCTCATTTTCAGAGTTTCTTATCCTTTGTCTACTCTTGTGCGCGTAGCACAACGGTCTTTATCTACCTTAACTCTCTTCACATCCCCACAAAATTTTGCATTCTGCACAAAATCCCACAAAGCTCTACAAATCTTCTACAAAATCAACCTTGCCACATGATACACTTTTGCAAATTCAACACCATAATCCCTTTGTAAATTTCAGTTCTTACATCTTCGAATCAGTAGCTAAATTTTGATTCTCACATTTTGAGGTCGATATCTAAATTTCGACGCTCCTCTCTGAATTGATACCTAAATTTAAATTCTAACATTTTGAGATCGGTACCCAAATCCCGATTATCTCTTCTGGAATTGATACCTACATTTCAATTCTCATCTTCAAATCAGTACCTAAATTCTGATTCTCACATTTTGAGGTCGATACCTAAATTTCAACTCTCTTCTCAGAATTGATACCTAAATTTCAATTCTCACATTTCAAGGTCACTACCTAAATCTCGACTATCTCTTTTTGAATTGATACCTAAATTTCAATTCACTTTTCGAATCAGTTCTCAAATTCTGATTCCTATCTTTCGAGGTCGGTACCTAAATTCCGACTATCTCTTATTGAATTGATACCTAAATTTCAATTCTCTTTTCAAATCAGTACCCAAATTCTGATTCTTGTCTTTCGAGGTCGGTACCTAAATTTTGACTTTCTTCTGAAATTAATACCTACATTTCAACTCTCATCTTCGAATCAGTACCTAAATTTTGATTCTCACATTTTGAGGTTGATACCTAAATTTCAACTCTCTTCTTTGAATTGATACCTAAATTTTAATTCTCACATTTCGAGGTCGGTATTTAAATCCCAAAAATCTCTTTTTGACTTGATACTTAAATTTCAATTCTCTTTTAGAATCAGTACCCAAATTCTGATTCCTATCTTTTGAGGTCGATACATAAACCCCGACTATCTCTTCTTGAATTGATACCTAAATTTCAATACTCTTTCTGAATCAGTACCCAAATTCTGATTCCTATCTTTCAAGGTTGATACCTAAATTTTGATTTTCTTTTGAAATTGATACCTACATTTCAACTCTCATCTTCGAAAAAGTACCTATATTTTGATTCTCGCATTTTGAGGTTGATACCTAAATTTCAACTCTCTTTTTGAAATTAATACCTAAATTTTAATTCTCACATTTTGAGGTTGGTACCTAAATCCCAACTATCTCTTCTAGAATTGATACCTACATTTCAATTCTCTTTTGGAATCAGTACCCAAATTTTGATTTCTATCTTTCAAGGTCGGTACCTAAATCTTGACTATCTCTTCTAGAACTGTTACCTAAATTTCAATTCTCACATCTTTGAATCAGTACCTAAATTTTGATTCTCATCTTTTGAGGTCTGTACCTAAATTCCAACCCTTCTTGCTTTTTCGAAATTGATACATAAATTTCAATTTCCACGTCGGGTCAGCACTTGAATACTGATCCCCATCCTCTAGAAATTTCTGAAATTTCATAACTCAAAATTCACTCTCCGATCCCCAGCGAGAGTCCCTACTCCTTAATTTCAATCATACGATCATCCACTAGTATCCCCAGCGGAAATAAAATGAATCACACACACAACTCTACACATACTTCCAAGTCTGTTTGACTTAGGAGTTTTTATTCATTTTTTTTATCTCGTCGGTCAACGCCAATACGCGTGTGCTTGCCCAGCACACCACACCTATTGAGTGTCCATTTGTTGACCTCACTTTTGGTTGAGGT